>NC_041393.1:642500889-642523925 GCF_002162155.2 Triticum dicoccoides
AGACAGCACGACGTACGCAACACAGGTCATTAGATTGAGGATCAAAGTTAGGAGGGCCAACATTGGGCATTAGGATAGATTGAAGCTTTCAAATTCCCAAGGAATGCACGATACGCCCTTAATAGATACCTACTAATAAAGTACGGTTTGCTTCTGCCCATTCACTGTCGCGGCAATTTTCTAGAAAGTCCCTTACGTTTTGACAAATCAACCCGCGGTATCAATAAAAGAATCGTTTTTTTGTTTTTACGGAAAAGCCCCCCTACAGTTTCAGGTAAGTAACACACAGTTCACTTTTAGGTGACAAAACGGATTGATTTTATTGATTTTATAGAAAATCCCCTACAATTTCTAGTAATTAACCCGCAGTTCACTTTTAAGTACAAAATATGTTTTCTGAAATACCCAGATCTTTTAGACCCTAACTCCAATTTTAACATGCTTATATATGAAATTTGATTAGAAAAATGTGTATAATTTGAGTACGATGTTATTTTATCTATTAACTATTTTAAAATTTTCATTTATAGTGAAACTTTAATCAATAGCGCGTGTTCCGTATTTCCTTCATATGAGCGCCGATCTCAATTGCAAATGAACACCTTGACAAACAAATTTGTAGACGAAATAAATTGTCGATAACCACACATGCACGCCTTGACAAACCTAGCAAGCAAAAAATATTCTCATCTTATGTTGAGAGAGAGACGATTTAGGATTGACCACATTCAAACACGTTGTGCTTCTATAGCACTAAGATCATCGTAGGCGGGGATGGGATGGAAGACAAATAACAACATAGATGGGATAGGGTGTTTATATAAAGAACGTGGACCTATTGGGGCCATGACTCCTGATTTGGCATGTGCTATCTTTTTCTCTTGTTGCAACACACAGACTCTTTTGCTAGTTTCGTAGAAAAACTAGCATAAGCTCAAGTCTCATTTTAGTTATTTATATTTTCAAAACCCAAGTATAATATCTCTTTATCTCTAGTCATTTCTCCAGTGTATTTCCGTTTTAAAGGAAAATCCATGTGTTTCCTTCGTGTATGCCATCCACATGCCACACCTTATTTATAATAAAACATAGGAAAACCCATGCAATGCCTGCGCATATGCAACATTATTTTGGTACCCATGAGAACTTCCTAGTCTACAAAATAGACACATGAGAAAAATGATCATGACTTCGTCAACATAGCAAAAAGAATTATGAATTGTGCATACACATCATACAAAAAAATATGCAACAAAACAGTAGTGTTTTGTCCAACATATTGCAACAAAAACACTAGTGTTTTGTCCAACAGATTGCAATAAAAACATACTACTATAGCAATGCACATGTCAAATATACTACAACGAATAATCCAATCGTATGTAACAAATATTCGCAATGCATGGGACAAGATGGCACTACAATTGTGACATTTTATATTATCGTGGCAAATGCCAAGCACGGTGAAATGGGCTTCTGATGGAGGGGGCATTAAAGGGCCTTTTGCCTCCTGAATCATTTTTTTCTGCTTTAAGTGTAGTGCTTAAATTTAAACTGTGGCCTAAAGTGTGCACTTTTTGAGTTAAAGGCCTAGAGTATTCTTGTAATTTTTAGTTAGTGGCCTAATGAGGCATTTCATTGCACATCCAAACAAAAGAGCTTGATACTGCAATCATAGCAACCAAAATGGAACCTGCATGCCAACCAAGCTAGTGTACACACCTGTGATAGTGTACACATCAGAAAGTTGCTGCTGGCATGTTGTCATTTGTTTATCTATCCGAAGTTGAAGACTAAAGTTTAGAATAAGTTGATAGAGGAATGTGCAATCAAATTTACGATTCAACAAATAAACTATTCAAAGATCTGCGTAATGGCCAAAATATGTCAATGGGCATCTGTTAGCAAGAGCAACAAACAATCAAAGATAGCAGGATGGGCTGGCCTACTTTTTGTTAGAACAGGTAAACATGTTGCAGCACATGGTCAAAAGTTGCAAAGGAACCAACAAACAAACAAAGACGATCGAAATTTCACTGGAGAAGGATATGGATGCCATTTTGTCAGAAACTAGTAATGTCAGTTCGATTTCAGCTAAGTAAAACCTGCCGACGAATCTTTTGGATTACACGACTGAAAATCAAAGAAAAAAGTTACTCCCTCCTAAAGTTGTACTAGATCTGCGACAATTAATTTGGATTGGAGTGAGTAATACTTTCTTTAGGGGAAACTCGACAAGATCACAAGATATGTGCAAAATATTGAACACGCATCCTGCGGAAGAAGGAAGATAGGCTGGTAATGAATTAGTGATATATTACGTACGATGACAGGACATGATGCAACAAAATATTAAACCTGGGCAGAGACAATTATATCAGATCCCTAGCATCATGGTGCGATAGTCTGCACAACACTTTGGTACGGTATAAATACGGAGAACCACATTCATCACAGAACTTTGCAGGGCAGGTTGACTGTAATATTATCATAAAGAGAATGAAGTTAAAAGGTTTGCTTATTTTTGCAGAGCAAGATCTATTGGAAACCCTAAAACATCTTTTGCACGTAGAAAAAGGAGGTGGTTAATCAATGTGTTCAGTTGTTGGATTTACAGATGCAGGTGGTATTACTTATGAATTCACATAATTACAGGTCCTTGCGGTCAAAATAAACCATCGTGAAAATGCAAATCATGGTGTAAAGTTTCATAAGACACGTGGCTATTCATTATTGAAAAATATCCTGCAACTATCTTCACCCCCTGAACTCTTGTGCTAATCTAATTCCATTAAGTTTACATAAGTACAGTCACAAAACATAAAACAGCAACTATGAATATTGACACCTATAAACTTTATGGACAAAAAACAATGGACTCCAAACAAGCATGAGAAAAGGATAAAGATTGTCCTTCTGGGATCGTACGAAGGAAATATGGATTGTAAGGCAATAGTAAGACGGTGGCAACAAAAATAGGCAGGAATCTTTCCCTGTGTCCGATCCCACATAGTACCAAAGTAAACATGAAAGAGAAACTATGACCATGGGGCTTAAAGTGCAGCATACCAGTCAGCAATCAGGCAATTACAAATCAACAACATGCATTCGCTTTTGTTACACAATAATATTATGTACTTAGTGCGTAGTTAAAGCCATGAATGATAAAACAGAAGGTAAGTGGACTTATTCGTGATAGTGGAGGTAATCACACCTTAGTGTTATGACTTCACATTGAGCATCATCAGCTTCCTGAGCTATAATCCAGCTTGTGGCCAGGCTCCCGATAGATGTTTTGCAGTATAGAACATATCTTAGACCTCCAAAATGATTCATATTCGAAGAGCAACGTAACAGAGAGATTCAATACCATGAGTGCCATACAAATAAGTGAAATAACACTAGCAGAATATAGCTTTGCCTGGTTACACAAAAGCCTGAGGACACACTACATGCTACGATATAACATCATCACTTGCAGACATAAACTTAAGATGTAGTATATCGCCAGGAGGAATCACACTCTAATCCATGGCACACATTAGATAGATAGATGTTGCTCACTAGATCAAGCTTCTTCGTCGCTGTCGTAGTGGATGACGTCATACTGGTCGTCGGGGAGTTTGGTCCTTGGGTCGTCGTCGTTGAAGACATCGATCTGGACGTAGGCGTGGCCGTCGCGCTTGAAGTCGGCGAGTACCCTCTCGTGGTGGTCGCGCTCGGCCTTGATGGCGTCCATGGCCTCGCGGTACTCTTCGCGTGACTCCTCGAGGAGGTTGGGCAGGGGAGGGCGAGGCTTCTTGTCCCACTCGAGCAGCCACTTGATGTAGCTGTTCCGCTGGTCCATCTTCACCATCATCTGCTTCTTGGTCCCATACCCCTCATACGGGTCGAACCTCAACCTCTCGGGGGACGCAGCACCACCAGCCTCCTCCATCGGGATTGAAGTCGCGATCCCAGCCTCCTCCATCGAGATCTATTCGGTCAAAACCGGGGGCATGGATACATGATGTCTGGTGTTCTTCCGGGTGCCGTACCTATAATCAGCCCAAGCTCTAGGCCCTATCGGAAACGTATTCCTTTTTCTTTTTTGACCTGACTCGGAAACGTATTTCTTACAACGGCTTCTCCAACGCTGTATCTTAGATTGGACACTAAGTTCGGATATGTGGACGAATATTTTAGCCGGAGTCAATCATCCAACCCGGTGCATCAAATAAAAAACGGACATGACGTTTTCATTAAAAATTAAGATTTTATAAATAGCAAAAGAAACCCGCCCTAGTCTATTCTTCGTCAAACGTGGGCCCACGTCATATACTCTTTGCCGAACGTGGGCACGTCTGTGTCCCACGTCCTACTCCTCGTCAGAGTTCGCTGCCTGGTCATTGACACTGCCGGTGGAGATGAGGTCGATGTTCGTCCCAGACGGTCTGCCCCTATGACCGTTGCGGCCTGGGATGAACGATGTGAAGCTGCTGACATTGGCAGCGTTCTGGTCCGTGATCGATTGCTCTCTCCAAGCGTTCGCCTCCGCCGCAAGCTCCTCGAACATGCGGTCGCCCTCCGCCTAGTTGGCACGGAGCCACCACCTCTCGCGCCACAGAATCATACATCTCATCCACGATACCTGGATTCTCCACGAGCATGGCCTTGATGGTCTGCTCGTCAGCGATCTGGCCCTCCGCAAGCCAGTGCTGCTCGAGGAGCTGCAGGTTGTACCATTGCTCCTCTTGTAGCGTCTGGAACGCGGATACCAGTGGCGCCTACGTCTCTGATACATCTCCAACGTATCTATAATTTTTTATTATTTCATGTTGTTTTATTATCAATCTTGGATGTTTTACAAATATTTTATAGTCATTTTATATCATTTTTTGGTCTAACCTATTGACATAGTGCCAAGTGCCAGTTGCTGTTTTTTCCATGTTTTTTACATCGCAGGAAATCAATATCAAATGGAGTCCAAATGCCACGAAACTTTACGGAGATTTTTTATGGACCAGAAGGAAGATATTAGGCCCTGGTTGCACCTGGGGGGAGTCCCGAGGAGGGGACAACCCACCAGGGTGCGCCAGGAGACCCAAGCGTGCCCTGGTGGGTTGTGCCCACCTCGGGTGCCCCCCGGACCGCCCCTTTACTCTATAAATACCCCAATATTCCATAAACCCTAGGGGAGTCAACGAAATATTCATCCAGCCGCCGCAGAGTCCAGAACCACCAGATCCAATCTAGACACCATCACGGAGGAGTTCACCACTTCCATTGGTGCCTCTCCAATGATGCGTGAGTAGTTCTTTGTAGATCTTCGGGTCCGTAGTTAATAGCTAGATGGCTTTCTCTCTCCCGCTGAATTCTCAATACAATGGTCTCTTGGAGATCCATATGATGTAACTCTTTTTGCGGTGTGTTTGTTGGGATTTGATGAACTTCGAGTTTATAATCAGTTATATCTTTTTATATCCATGAAAGTTATTTGAGTTTCTTTGATCTCTTATATGCATGATCTCTTATAGCTTCGTATTTCTTCTCCGATATTTGGGTTTTGTTTGGACAACTTGATCTATTTATCTTGCAATGGAAAGTGGTGCCCGGTAGTGGGTTCGATCTTATGGTGCTTGATCCCAGTGACAGAAAGGAAATCGACACGTATGTATCGTTGCTACTAAGGATAAAAAGATGGGATCTATATCTAAGCAATAGATAAATGGGTCTTGTCTACATCATGTCATCGTTCTTATTGCATTACTCCGTTTTTCCATGAACTTAATACACTAGATGCATGCTGGATAGCGGTCGATGTGTGGAGTAATAGTAGTAGATGCAGGCAGGAGTCGGTCTACTAATCTTGGACGTGATGCCTATGTAATGATCATTGACTAGATATCGTCATAATTATTTGAAGTTCTATCATTTATCCAACAGTAATTTGTTTACCCACCGTTTGCTATTTTTTCTCGAGAGAAGCCACTAGTGAAACCTATGGCCCCCGGGTCTTCTTTCTCATATATTTGCCTTGCGATCTACTTTTTCCTTGCGTTTATTTTCAGATCTATTAAACCAAAAAATAAAAAAATACCTTGCTGCAATTTATTCTTATTTATTTTGTTTGGCGTTCGATCTATCAATCTACTACAATTTTCTCACGTCCGTTTTGCCTATCTTGAAGCGTCGTACCCCGAAAGGGACTGACAACCCCTTTAACACGTCGGGTTGCGAGTATTTGTTCTTTCTGTGCAGGGGCTATTTATGTTATGTTGCTTGCTTCTCCTACTGGTTCGATAACCTTGGTTTCATATCTGAGGGAAATACCTACCGCCGCTGTGCTGCATCATCCCTTCCTCTTTGGTGAAATACCGACGTAGCTTCAAGCGACATCAAAAGGAATTTCTGGCGCCATTGCCGGGGAGGATCTTCAACACAACCAGGTTCCTAGTCACAAATATCATCTCCTCACAATTTACATTATTTGCCATTTTCCTCTCGTTTTCCTCTCCCCCACTTCACAAAATTTGCTGTTTTATTCGCCTCTCTTTTTTCGTTTGCCGTTTTCTTGTCTAATCTATTCTCTGCTTGCAATCATGAGTGATTTCAGTATGGCACCAACAGATGATGGCCTGACTCCTAAGATTGGACGTACAGGCAATCTGGATGCTAAAACTTTTATCTTGGGGCAAGGGAATGTTGGGAAAAGAACGTATCCAAGAATTTTTCAATTGTGTTGGAAATCTGAGTCTCAATGATGCTCCTATACTTAAAACTACTAGATCTTATGCGGATGCTATTTCAGAACTAGTTCTGAAACTTGAAAGTAGATTTATTCATACACATCCTACTTTGCAAAGATTGTTTTCTGAGCTCCCCGAGATAAAGAATCCTCGGGCTAAAAATTTAGCCACTCTCGTTCTTATGAATGAGTTTGACTACATAATAAGGGAAGCTAGGGAAATCTTGGATTTTTATGGTATGAATCATGAAAAGCCCATGATTGATGAAATTCTTTACAATAGTGACTATGCACTAAGGCATTTTCTTGGGGATAATAAAATCTTTGATGAGAATCTTAAAAAGGAAGTCCCCGTTCTAGACATAATCCAACAAGTTTTCAACAATGTCAATCAACATTATTCTTGAATTGTTGCGGGAAATCAAAGGGGTTATGATTAAAACCAACTAAGGATTGCTAAAGTTTCCATGGATAATATGTTTTATGTTGTGTTTACAAAACCCATGATGAAAACACCTCTAAGAAAACTAAGAAGAAGAAGGATGACAAAACTTAGATCCTTGCCTTACGCCTAGCTAAGGGCGAAAAACTATAGCGCTTGTTGGGAGGCAACCCAATGAATAAAATTTATTTTTTTGCTTTTTACTTTCTGTTTTTGTGTGTTCACACAATTATGCCTATGGTATGATTGTGTTTATTGTGTTTTAATTAGTGTTTGTGCCAAGTAAAGCCTTTAGGATCTTCTTGTGTGATAATTGTTTGATCATACTGAAAAAGACAGAAACTTTACGCTCACCAAAATAATTTTCATAAATCACAGAAAAGATATTTTTCCCTAATTCCTTTTGCAGAAGATTAATGTACAAATTACCCTAGCCTTCCTAATTTTTCAGAATTTTTGGAGTCACAGAAGTATTCAGAAGTACCAGATTACTATAGACTGTTCTGTTTTGACAGATTCTGTTTTCTTTGTGTTGTGTGCTTATTTTGATGGCTCTATGGTTTTCTTTGATGAGTTTTTGCCATAGAAAAGTTGGAATACAGTAGATATAATACAAAAAAATATGAATAGGTTTGATACAGCACTTATAGTAGTGGTTTGCTTTCTTGTACTAACGGATCTCACAAAGGTTTTGTTGAGTTTTGTGTGATTGAAGTTTTCAAGTTTTGGGTTATCTTACGATGGATGAAAGAAGGATAGAAGAGCCTAAGCTTGGGGATGCCCCGGAATCCCAAGCTATTATCCAATAATGAGCAACCAACTAAGCTTGGGGATGCCCCCGAGTGGCATCCCCTCTTTCTTCTAACGACCATCGGTATTTTACTCGAGGCTATATTTTTATTCGTCACATGATATGTGTTTTTCTTGGAGCGTCTTGTATGATATGTGGCTTTGCTTGTTTTATTTTGTGTTTTAAGTCATCAATCCTTGCTGGACACACCTATTTGAGAGAACCAAAATTATATCATGACCTGTTACAATTGCTCTCTGTGCTTCACTTAAATCTTTTATGAGCCAGGACTTGCTCTAGTGCTTCAATTATATCTTTTTGAAAGAAATTCTCTCTTTCTTCACTTAGATTTATTTGTCAGTTAGTAAAATTTTGAAGAAATTCTCTCTTGCTTCACTTACATTATTTTGAGGGAAAGAAAGAAAAAAAATTATGCTCATGATCCTCACTTATATTTGTTTGAGCTTATGAAAAGCAACACGTGAAAATTAGTCCCAAAGTGATAGATATCCAAGAAGGATAAAGTAAAAAAATGACATAAAGATCATTGGACAAAATAAACTTGATTCTTAGTAATAATTTTGAGATATGATGATGTGATATGTGAGTTATGTTGATGAGTAATTGTGCTCCAGTAAGAATATTGGTGTTAAGGTTGGTGATTCCCTATGCATGCACGAAAGTCAATAATTATGCAATGAAAATTATATCCTACTTGTGGTGCATTATTCGGTGTTAATTATGCTTAATGCTTGCTTATGAGATTATTCGTTTCTTGGTTGGTCGCTTCTCAATCTTTTTGCTAGCCTTCATTTTGCACTAAGTATGACCTCTACTTGTGCATCCAAAATCCTTTAAACCAGTTTTGCCACATGAGTCCACTATATCTACCTATATGCGGTATTCTTTTGCCGTTCTAAGCAAATTTGCATGTGCCATCTCTAATTTTCAAAATAAACTTCTCTTTTGTGTGTTTGTTTCGCTCGTGGAACGGTAACGGGTGGCTAATATTTTCCATGTTGGATGTGTTATTCTCACGATGAGTGTTTATTCACTTGTCATTACACGAGAGTAAGGCAAAGGTTTTAGGGATTCCCAGTCCCGAAATGCAAAAATGAATTTACTTTATGTTGTCAAATAATAAATTCTTTGGAAAGTGTTGGTATGGAAGCCACCCGTGGATACGGTTAGCCATGGAAAGTGAAAGTATGGTGGAAAAGGGAATAAACTTTATTTTCTGTTTGGGAACCACCTATGGCATATCTAGCATGAAAAGTGTTGGGAACTCTAAGTCGTTTTCGTTGGTGGGATGGATACACCTCCCAAAATGTTTTTATCTCTAATTTAACGCTTTGAGCTCTGGCACCTCTACAAATCCCTACTTCCCTCCGCGAAGGGCCTTTCTTTACTTTATGCAATTTTTGTTTTGAATTTGAGTCTCCATCTTCTCTTATAAAAGCACCAACTAAGAGGCAATATGATCGTACTTAAGTATTGGGTGTAGCTAATATTCGAGTGTGTTTCATGAATGGATCAATGTTTGAGCATGATGGGATAGGGATAACTTGTTTTAGCATTGATATTTTGAAAGACATGGTTGCTTGTTGATATGCTTGAGTATCTAAATTATTATGTCAAAACTAGACTATTGCTTTGAATCACATAAAAGTCCAAATGTCCATGCTATAAAGAAAAGAGTATGATATGACATGATAAACATCACTCCTCATAAAAAATTCTGTTTTTATCACATACCTAATCGAGGACGAGCGGGAGTTAAGCTTGGGATGCTGATACGTCTCCAACGTATCTATAATTTTTTATTGTTCCATGCTGTTTTATTATCAATCTTGGATGTTTTATAATCATTTTATAGTCATTTTATATCATTTTTGGTACTAACCTATTGACATAGTGTCAGTTGCCAGTTGTTGTTTTTCCATGTTTTTTACATCGCAGGAAATCAATATCAAATGGAGTCCAAATGCCACGAAACTTTACAGAGATTTTTTATGGACCAGAAGGAATATGTTGGGCCCTGGATGCACCTAGGGGGAGTCCCGAGGAGGGGACAACCCACCAGGGTGCGCTAGGAGGCCCAGGCGCACCCTGGTGGGTTCTGCCCACCTCGGGTGCCCCCCGGACCGCCTCTTTGCTCTATAAATATCCCAATATTCTAGAAACCCTAGGGGAGTCGACGAAATATTCATCCAGCCGCCGCAGAGTACAGAACCACCAGATCTAATCTAGACACCATCATGGAGGAGTTCACCACTTCCATTGGTGCCTCTCCGATGATGCGTGAGTAGTTCTTTGTAGACCTTCGGGTCCGTAGTTAGTAGCTAGATGGCTTTCTCTCTCCCGCTAAATTCTCAATACAATGGTCTCTTGGAGATCCATATGATGTAACTCTTTTTGCGGTGTGTTTGTTGGGATCTGATAAACTTTGAGTTTATGATCAGTTATATCTTTTTATATCCATGAAAGTTATTTGAGTTTCTTTGATTTCCTATATGCATGATCTCTTATAGCCTCGTATTTCTTCTTCGGTATTTGGGTTTCGTTTGGCCAACTTGATCTATTTATCTTGCAATGGGAAGAGGTGCCCGGTAGTGGGTTCGATCTTACGGTGCTTTATCCCAGTGACAGAAAGGGAACCGACACGTATGTATCATTGCTGCTAAGGATAAAAAGATGGGATCTATATACACAATAGATAAACGGATCTTGTCTACATCATGTCATTGTTCTTATTGTATTACTCTGTTTTTCCATGAACTTAATACAATAGATGCATGCTGCATAGCGGTCGATGTGTGGAGTAATAGTAGTAGATGCAGGTAGGAGTCGGTCTACTAATCTTGGACGTGATGCCTATGTAATGATCATTGCCTCGATATCGTCACAATTATTTGAAGTTCTATCAATTGCCCAGCAGTAATTTGTTTACCCACCATTTGCTATTTTTCTCGAGAGAAGCCACTAGTGAAACCTACGGCCTCCGGGTCTTCTTTCTCATATATTTGCCTTGCGATCTACTTTTTCCTTGCGTTTATTTTCAGATCTATTAAACCAAAAAATACAAAAAATACATTTCTGCAATTTATTCTTATTTATTTTGTTTGGCTTTCGATCTATCAATCTACTACAATTTCCTCACGTCCGTTTTGCCTATCTTGACGTGCCGTACCCCGACGTCGGGTTGCGAGTATTTGTTCTTTGTGTGCAGGGGTTGTTTATGTTGTGTTGCTTGGTTCTCCTAATGGTTCGATAACCTTGGTTTCATATCTGAGGGAAATACCTACCGCCGATGTGCTGCATCATCCCTTCCTCTTTGGGGAAATACCGATGTAGCTTCAAGCGACATCAGTCTCCGCCATGAAAGTGTTGTAGTGTGCCTCCGCCTGCTGTAGGGTGAATCCGCCAGCGGGCGCAGGTGCCCGTTCCTCCCCCTCCTGCATTATGGCATTCTACTCTTTTGAGCTCTCCTCATCCAGAGAGCTCGGAGGCTCTCCTGCTTTAGTGTGGGTAGGGCGTCGGGCATGCCGTGCGTTTACCTCGGTCATGATTTCATGGCGGTGCCACGGCGAAAGGTTCTTCCACCAACCATGGTAGGTCCTGACTATTTTTCATGGAGGTGGATGAAGGAAGAAGGGTAGAGGTGGTGTGCCGACGACACAAATGGAGGGAGATGGGGCTCACAGGTGGTTTGGTTTGTGTTGTGGCCATTGGTCTATAAATAGTAGTGGGTGCCCGGGCAGGCGAAATGCCGGCTTGAATGTGTACGGCTGGAGTTGGCTTCTCGTTCATCACCCTGATGTAAATGCTGGCAGGTGAACAGATGTTCAACCCACATGAATGTGGTAGGAAACCATCTCATCGCCCCCCCCCCCCGCCCCGGTCATGTCTAATCTGAATAGGCATTAATGCGACACAGAGGGCGATTGCACACGGCACGAGCATCGGGCTAGGGCAGCTTTCTCGACGTTTGTTACCATGTGAATATCACACCTAAATACAGTAGTGAACAGTTATGCCCGCTCTACGCCGGCATGAAATGCAATGCGGAGAGCAAAGTGCTAGTTGGAGCAGAAAAAGAGAGGGGGCGGGGTTCTGTGACGGTCCTAGGTGTCGGAGGACTACGCGGCGGAGGTTTGGACACCAGCAAGCCTCCTACTGGTTTGCTTAAGGTTTGATGTTGGAGGGTTAAAAGTGTCTGCACCACGTGGTCCGTACATTTATGGGCGATTGTGTTGGGGAACGTAGTAATTTCAAAAAAATCCTACGATCACGAAAGATCTATCTAGGAGAAGCATAGCAACGAGCGGGGAGAGTGTGTCCACGTATCCTCATAGACCAAAAGCGGAAGCGTTTTATCAACGTGGTTGATGTAGTCGTATGTCTTCACGATCCGACCGATCCTAGCACCGAACGTACGGCACCTTCGTGTTCAGTGATACGTCCATTTTGCATCATGCTTTTATGTCAATATTTATTGTATTATGGGCTGTTATTTCATGTTATGTCACAATACTTATGGCTATTCTCTCTTATTTTACAAGGTTTACATGAAGAGGGAGAATGCCGGCAGCTGGAATTCTGGGCTGGAAAAGGAGCAAATATTGAAGAACTATTCCGCGCAACTCCAAAAGTCCTGAAACTCCACGAAATGTCTTAAAATAAATAAAGAAAAATCGTCGCCAAAGATGAAGGCCAGGGGGCCCACACCCTGCTCACGAGGGTGGGGGGGGGGCCTGGGCGTGCCCCCTACCTCGTGGGCCCCCTGGTGGCTCTCCGACGCCCATCTTCTCCTATATGAAGTCTTTCGATGAGAAAAAAATAGAAGGCAACCTTTCGGGACGAGACTCTGCCGCCACGAGGCGGAACCTTGGCGGAACCAATCTAGGGCTCCGGCAGAGCTGTTCTGCCGGGGACACTTCCCTCCGGGAGGGGGTAATCATCACCATCGTCATCACCAACGCTCCTCTCATCGGGAGAGGGCAATCTCCATCAACATATTCACCAGCACCATCTCATCTCCAAACCCTAGTTCATCTCTTGTATCCAATTCTTGTCTCCAAGTCCGGGATTGGTGCTAGTAGGTTGCTAGTAGTGTTGATTACTCCTTGTAGTTGATGCTAGTTGGTTTATTTGGTGGAAGATCATATGTTCAGATACTTTATGCACATTATTACCCCTCTGATTATGAACATGAATATGCTTTGTGAGTAGTTACGTTTGTTCCTGAGGACAAGGGAGAACTCTTGCTATTAGTAGTCATGAGAATTTGGTATTTGTTTGATATTTTGATAAGATTGTATGTTGTCTAACCTCTAGTGGTGTTATGTGAACGTCGACTACATAACACTTCACCATTGTTTGGGCCTAGAGGAAGGCATTGGGAAGTAATAAGTAGATGATGGGTTGCTAGAGTGACAGAAGCTTAAACCCTAGTTTATGCGTTGCTTCGTAAGGGGCTGATTTGGATCCATATGTTTCATGTTATGGTTAGGTTTACCTTAATACTTTTGTTGTAGTTGTGGATGCTTGCAATAGAGGTTAATCATAAGTGGGATGCTTGTCCAAGTAAGGGCAGTACCCAAGCACCGGTCCACCCACATATCAAATTATCAAAGTACCGAACGCGAATCATATGAGCGTGATGAAAACTAGCTTGACGATATTCCCATGTGTCCTCGGGAGCGCTTTTCCTATTATAAGAGTTTGTCCAGGCTTGTCCTTTGCTACAAAAAGGATTGGGCCACCTTGCTGCACTTTATTTACTTTTCTTACTTGTTGCTCATTACAATTTATCTTATCACAAAACTATCTGTTACCACTTATTTCAGTACTTGCAGAGAATACCTTGTTGAAAACCACTTATCATTTCCTTCTGCTCCTCGTTGTGTTCGACACTCTTCTTTATCCAAAGGACTACGATATATCCCCTATACTTGTGTATCATCAAGACTCTTTTCTGGCGCCGTTGCCGGGGAGTGAAGCGCCTTTGGTAGGTGGAATTTGGTAAGGAAAAATTTATATAGTGTGTTGAAATTTTCTGTCACTTGTTACTATGGAAAGTAATTGTCTGAGGGGCTTGTTCGGGGTATCTTCACCTCGTCCAGTAGAGCAAAGAGTTGCTCCTCCACCTACTGAACCTACTGAACCTATTGAAAATGAAACTCCTTTTCAGATTCCTTCGGGTTTGATGGAAAAACTGCTAGCTAACACTTTTACAGGAGATGGAACAACGCATCGTGATGAACATCTACGCTATGTGGATGATGTTTGTGGACTATTTAAGCTTGCAGGTATACCTGATGATGTTGTTAAGAAGAAGGCTTTCCATTTATCTTTGAAGGGAGACACATTGACATGGTATAGGCTATGTGATGATATGAGATCATGGAACTATAAAAGATTGAAATTGGAATTTCATCAAAAGTATTACCCTATGCATCTTGTTCATCGTGATCGCAATTATATATATAATTTTTGGCCTCGCGAAGGAGAAAGCATCGCTCAAGCTTGGGGGAGGCTTAAATCAATGTTATATTCATGCCCCATTCTTGAGATCCCAAGAGAAATAATTATGCAAAGTTTTTATGCTCGGCTTTCTGATAACAATTGCACCATGCTTGATACTTCTTGTGCTGGCTCTTTTATGATGAAGCCTATTGAATTTAGATGGAATTTATTGGATAGAATTAAACGCAACTCTGAAGATTGGGACCTCGACGAAGGTAAGGAGTCAGGTATGACACCCAAGTTTGATTGTGTTAAATCTTTTATGGATACCGATATTTTCCGTAAGTTTAGCACTAAATATGGACTTGACTCTGAGATAGTAGTTTCTTCTGTGAATCTTTTGCTACCTATGTTGATCTCCCCAAGGAGAAGTGGTTTAAATATAATCCTCCCATAGAAGTAAAAGTAGCTGCACCTATTAAAGTTGAAGAAAAGACTGTCACTTACAATGATCCTATTGTTCCCACTTCTTATGTTGAGAAACCACCTTTCCCTGTTAGAATGAAGGATCATGCTAAAGCTTCAACTGTTGTCCGTAAAAGCAATATTAGGACTTATACACCTCCTGAGCAAGTCAAAGTAGAACCCAATATTGCTATTGTTAAAGATCTCTTGTCTGATAATATTGATGGGCATGTTATTCAATTCTCTAGTGAAACTGCTAGAATTGCTAAACCCTGTGATAGAGATAAACACAGACCCGTGGTTGGCGTGCCTGTTATTTCTGTTAAAATAGGAGATCATTGTTATCATGGCTTATGTGATATGGGTGCTAGTGCTAGTGTTATACCCATTGACTTATACAAAGAAATTCTGCATGAAATTGCACCTATTGAGTTAGAAGAAATTGATGTCATAATTAAGCTTGCTAATAGAGATACTATTTCACCAGTGGGAATGGTTAGAGATGTTGAAGTCTTGTGTGGAAAAACCAAATATCCTGCTGATTTTCTTGTTCTTGGTTCTCCACAAGATAGCTTTTGTCCCATTATATTTGGTAGACCCTTCTTGAATACTGTTAATGCTAAGATAGACTGCAAAAAGAATGTTGTTACTATTGGCTTGGATGATATGGTTCATGAGTTTAATTTCTCTAAATTTAGTAAACAACATCATGAGGAAGAATTGCCTAGTAAGGATGAAATAATTGGTCTTGCTTCTATTGCCGTACCTCCTAGTGATCCTTTAGAACACTATTTGCTAGACCATGAAAATGATATGTTCATGAATGAAAGAAGGGAAATAGATGAAGTATTCTTTAAACAGGAACCTATTCTGCAACACAATTTGCCTGTTGAAATCCTAGGGGATCCTCCTCCACCCAAGGGTGATCCCGTGTTTGAGCTTAAACCGTTGCCTGATAATCTTAAATATGCTTATCTTGATGAAAAGAAAATATATCCTGTCATTATTAGTGCTAACCTTTCAGAGCATGAGGAAGAAAGATTATTGAAAACTCTGAAGAAGCACCATGCCTGGATATACTCTGGATGATCTTAAGGGCATCAGCCCCACTCTATGTCAACATAAAATAAATTTGGAAGCGGATGCCAAACCAGTTTGTGATCCTCAACGATGTTTGAATCCTAAGATGAAAGAAGTGGTAAGAGAGGAAATACTCAAGCTTCTGGAGGCAGGTATAATTTATCCCGTTGCTGATAGTCAGTGGGTAAGTCATGTCCATTGTGTCCCCAAGAAAGGAGGTATTACTGTTGTCCCTAATGATAAAGATGAATTGATTCCGCAAAGAATTATCACAAGGTATAGGATGGTAATTGATTTCCGCAAATTAAATAAGGCTACTAAGAAAGATCATTACCCCTTACCTTTTATTGATCAAATGCTAGAAAGATTATGCAAACATACACATTATTGCTTTCTAGATGGTTATTTCGGTTTTTCTCAAATACCTGTGTCGGCTAAAGATCAATCAAAGACTACTTTTACATGCCCTTTTGGTACTTTTGCTTATAGACGTATGCCTTTCGGTTTATGTAATGTACCTGCTACCTTTCAAAGATGCATGATGGCTATATTCTCTGACTTTTGTGAGAAAATTTGTGAGGTTTTCATGGACGACTTTTCCGTTTATGGTTCCTCTTTTGATGATTGCTTGAGCAATCTTGCTCGAGTTTTGCAGAGATGTGAAGAAACTAATCTTGTCTTGAATTGGGAAAAGTGCCACTTTATGGTTAATGAAGGTATTGTCTTGGGGAACAAAGTTTCTGAAAGAGGCATTGAAGTTGATAAAGCCAAGGTTGATGCTATTGAAAAGATGCCATGTCCCAAGGACGTCAAAGGTATAAGAAGTTTTCTTGGTCATGCCGGATTTTATAGGAGGTTCATTAAGGACTTCTCAAAAATATCTCGGCCTCTGACTAATTTATTACAAAAAGATGTACCATTTGTCTTTGATGATGATTGTGTAGAAGCATTTGAAATACTTAAGAAAGCATTAGTTTCTGCACCTATTATTCAGCCACCGGATTGGAATTTACCCTTTGAAATTATGTGTGATGCTAGTGATTATGCTGTAGGTGCTGTTCTAGGGCAAAGAGTTGATAAGAAATTAAATGTTATCCATTATGCTAGTAAGACTCTAGACAATGCTCAAAGAAATTATGCTACTACTGAAAAGGAACTTTTAGCAGTTGTATTTGCTTGTGATAAATTTAGACCCTATATTGTTGATTCTAAAGTAACTATTCACACAGATCATGTTGCTATTAAATATCTTCTGGAAAAGAAAGACGCAAAACCTAGACTTATTAGATGGGTTCTCCTGCTGCAAGAATTTGATTTACATATCGTTGATAGAAAAGGAGCTGAGAACCCCGTTGCAGACAACTTATCTAGGTTAGAGAATGTTCTTGATGACCCACTACCTATTGATGATAGCTTTCCTGATGAACAATTAAATGTCATAAGTACTTCTCGTAGCACTCCATGGTATGCTGATTATGCTAATTATATTGTTGCTAAATTTATACCGCCTAGCTTCACATACCAACAAAAGAAAAAGTTTTTCTATGACTTGCGACATTACTTTTGGGATGACCCACATCTTTATAAAGAAGGAGTCGATGGTGTTATTAGACGTTGTGTACCTGAGCATGAACAGGAACAGATCCTACGCAAGTGTCACTCCGAAGCTTATGGAGGACACCACGCTGGAGATAGAACTGCACATAAGGTATTGCAATCCGGTTTTTATTGGCCTACTCTCTTCAAGGATGCCCGTAAGTTTGTTTTGTCTTGAGATGAATGTCAAAGAATTGGTAACATTAGTAGACGTCAAGAAATGCCTATGAATTATTCACTTGTTATTGAACCATTTGATGTTTGGGGCTTTGATTATATGGGACCTTTTCCTGCCTCTAATGGATATACTCATATTTTAGTTGCTGTTGATTACGTTACTAAGTGGGTAGAAGCTATTCCAACTAGTAGTGCTGATCATAACATTTCTATTAAAATGCTTAAGGAAGTTATTTTTCCGAGGTTTGGAGTCCCTAGATATTTAATGACTGATGGTGGTTCACACTTTATTCATGGTGCTTTCCGTAAGATGCTTGCTAAATACGATGTTAATCATAGAATTGCATCTCCATATCACCCGCAGTCTAGTGGTCAGGTAGAATTGAGCAATAGAGAGCTCAAATTAATTTTGCAAAAGTCTGTCAATAGGTCTAGAAAGAATTGGTCCAAGAAACTTGATGATGCATTATGGGCCTATAGAACTGCATATAAAAATCCTATGGGTATGTCTCCGTATAAAATGGTTTATGGAAAAACTTGTCACTTGCCTCTCGAACTAGAACATAAGGCATACTGGGCTATTAAAGAGCTCAACTATGATTTCAAACTTGCCGGTGAGAAGAGGTTATTTGATATTAGCTCACTTGATGAATGGAGAACCCAAGCTTATGAAAATGCCAAGTTGTTTAAAGAAAAGGTTAAAAGATGGCATGACAAAAGGATACAAAAGTGTGAGTTTAATGTAGGTGATTATGTATTGCTATACAACTCTTGTTTAAGATTTTTTGCAGGAAAACTTCTCTCTAAATGGGAAGGTCCTTACGTTATCGAGGAGTTCTATCGTTCCGGTGCCATAAAAATCAACAACTTCGCAGGCACAAATCCGAAGGTGGTAAACGGTCAAAGGATCAAACACTATATCTTAGGTAATCCTATAAATGTTGAAACTAATATTATTGAAACCGTAACCCCGGAGGAATACATAAGGGGCACTTTCCAGAACGTTGCAGACTCCGAAAAGGAATAGGTATGTGGTACGGTAAGTAAACCAACTCTAAAACAATTTCTAAGGCAATATTTCTCTGTTTTGGAATATTTAGAAAAATAGAAAAATAAGTAGAAGTCCGGGGAGGACACGAGGCCTCCACGAGGGTGGAGGGCGCGCCCCCTACCTCGTGAGCACCTCGTGTGCCCTCCGGACTCCGTTTCCTTGCACGATACGTATTTTGGTCGGTAAAAATTCATTATATATTCTCCCGAAGGTTTTGACTCCCGTATCATGCAAATATCCTATGTTTTTGTTTCGAGCTGTTGCTGCTGCAGATTAGAGCAAGATGTCTTCTCAAGAGTCAGTCGGGGAGAGCCGGGTATCTAACCCGGCACCGGAACCAAGGGCAAACAGCGACGCTGACCACTTTGGGCCGGCAACGGAGGAAGAGATGGAGGCTAACCTGATGAGAGTAGATGCCATGGAAGATCAAGAAGTCACCTCTCGCCTTCGAGCTGGGTTTACGATGGGGGAACTACAGAGCTCAGCTATTCCAAACTCGGTTATCCCTTCCAATGTTAAATTTCTTTCTTATGAAAATATGAGGAGAAGTGTCTCTGGTTCTCCCACAGCTATGCAACACCCTTGGGTGCAAGGAGCTTTAGCCGTTACAGGAAAGCTTCGCCAGGAAATAATGGACCTCAAGCAGTGGGTCAATAAGCTCGAGGAGGAGAACCGTATTCTGAGGGGAATCATCGCCAAGAATATTAAGTCAACAACAAAGAAGGAGACATAATCACATGGGTATGGGCACTCCCCTTGGCAACTGCCAAGCTTGGGGGAGGTGCCCTGGTATCGTATCACCATCACAACTCCTATCTTTACCGTTTTTCTTAGTTCATACTATTAGTAGTATCTTGATTTAGTAGAATAAAGTCATGGCATGATCTAGTTTTGAATTTTGCTTTGTGTTCCTTCTTTGTAATCGAGTCCGTGAGCTATATAATAAAGATTAGTGTTGAGTCAAGGGCTTGAGTATTTTGCCATGATCTTGGGAGATTAGAAGAAAAAGAATAAAAAGAATCGAAGAGTTCATATTGATCTTATCGAAAGTAATGACTTCACATAGAAAGAGTATGATGATTAAAAGTTGTTGGGAGTTGGCAAATATAGCTTTGGTCATCGTTGCAATTAATAGGAAGTAATAAGGAAAGAGAGCTTTCACATATAGATATATTATCATTGACATCTTTTATGATTGGGAGCACTCATTAAAATATGACATGCTAAAGAGTTGATGTTGGACAAGGAAGACAACATAATGAGTTATGTTTTCTTACATCCGAGATAAAGTATGTTGTCATGGATCCTCTACCGTGTTGAGCTTGCCTTTCCCCCTCATGCTAGCCAAATTCTCAGCACCAAGTAGAAATACTACTTGTGCTTCCAAATATCCTTAAACCAGTTTTGCCATGAGAGTCAACCATATCTACCTATGGATTGAGTAAGATCCTTCAAGTAGGTTGTCATCGGTGCAAGCAATAAAAATTTCTCTCTAAATATGCATGACTTATTAGTGTAGAGAAATGAGCTTTGTACGAACTTGTTGTGGATGCAATAAAAAGCGACAGACTGCATAATAAAGGTTCACACACAAGGGGCAATATAAAGTGACGTTCTTTTGCATTAAGATTTGGTGCATCAACCCTAAACACGCATGACAACCTCTGCTTCCCTCTGCGAAGGGCCTATCTTTTATTATTCTCCTCTACCTTATGCAAGAGTCACATTGATCTTCACCTTTCCTTTTTCATTTTATCCTTTGGCAAGCTCAGCATGTTGGAAAGAACATGATATATCTAATTGGATGTGGGGGAGCATGAGTTATTATTGTTGACATTACCCTTGAGGTAAAAGGTTGTGGGGCAAAACTATAAGCCCCTATCTTTCTCTGTGTCCGATTAAAACTCCGTAACCACAAGTATTGCGTGAGTGTTAGCAATTATGAAGGACTAAGTGATAGTTGAGTATGTGGACTTGCTTTTAAGCTCTGACATAGACTCTTTCCGGTGTTATGATAAATTGCACTTGCTTCAATGACTAAGGTTATAATTTGTTGGTGCTCAATAAGGTTTCTGATTCATACTTTGGCTTTGTGAAAAGATGATCAATTGAATATGAGTAACCATATGACAAAATCTTTATATGTTGCTGTTATGGAAATAATCATGATGCCTTCATGTCCGTATTTTATTTTTATCGACGCCTCTACCTCTAAACATGAGGACATATTTATTGTTATCGACTTTTCACTTGAGGACAAGCGAGGTCTAAGCTTGGGGGAGTTGATACGTCCATTTTGCATCATGCTTTTATGTCAATATTTATTGCATTATGGGCTGTTATTTCACGTTATGTCACAATACTTATGGCTATTCTCTCTTATTTTACAAGGTTTACATGAAGAGGGAGAATGCCGGCAGCTGGAATTCTGGGCTGGAAAAGGAGCAAATATTGAAGGACTATTCTGCGCAACTCCAAAAGTCCTGAAACTCCATGGAATGTCTTAAAATAAATAAAGAAAAATCATCGCCAAAGATGAAGGCCAGGGGGCCCACACCCTGCTCACGAGGGTGGGGGCGACCCCCTGGGCGCGCTCCCTACCTCGTGGGCCCCCTGGTGGCTCTCCGACGCCCATCTTCTCCTATATGAAGTCTTTCAATGAGAAAAAAATAGAAGGGAACCTTTCGGGACGAGACTCCGCCGCCACGAGGCGGAACCTTGGCGGAACCAATCTAGGGCTCCGGCAGAGCTGTTCTGCCAGGGACACTTCCCTCCGGGAGGGGGAAATCATCACCATCGTCATCACCAACGCTCCTCTCATCGGGAGAGGGAAATCTCCATCAACATCTTCACCAGCACCATCTCATCTCCAAACCCTAGTTCATCTCTTGTATCCAATTCTTGTCTCCAAGTCCGGGATTGGTGCTAGTAGGTTTCTAGTAGTGTTGATTACTCCTTGTAGTTGATGCTGGTTGGTTTATTTGGTGGAAGATCATATGTTCAGATCCTTTATGCACATTATTACCCCTCTGAGTATGAACATGAATATGCTTTGTGAGTAGTTACGTTTGTTCCTGAGGACAAGGGAGAAGTCTTGCTATTAGTAGTCATGAGAATTTGGTATTTGTTTGATATTTTGATAAGATTGTATGTTGTCTAACCTCTAGTGGTGTTATGTGAACGTCGACTACATAACACTTCACCATTGTTTGGGCCTAGAGGAAGGCATTGGGAAGTAATAAGTAGATGATGGGTTGCTAGAGTGACAGAAGCTTAAACCCTAGTTTATGCGTTGCTTCGTAAGGGGCTGATTTGGATCCATATGTTTCATGCTATGGTTAGGTTTACCTTAATACTTTTGTTGTAGTTGCGGATGCTTGCAATAGAGGTTAATCATAAGTGGGATGCTTGTCCAAGTAAGGGCAGTACCCAAGCACCGGTCCACGCACATATCAAATTATCAAAGTACCGAACGCGAATCATATGAGCGTGATGAAAACTAGCTTGACGATATTCCCATGTGTCCTCAGGAGCGCTTTTCCTATTATAATAGTTTGTCCAGGCTTGTCCTTTGCTACAAAAAGTATTGGGCCACCTTGCTGCACTTTATTTACTTTTGTTACTTGTTGCTCGTTACAATTTATCTTATCACAAAACTATCTGTCACCACTTATTTCAGTACTTGCAGAGAATACCTTGTTGAAAACCACTTATCATTTCCTTCTGCTCCTCGTTGGGTTCGACACTCTTCCTTATCAAAAGGACTATGATAGATCCCCTATACTTGTGGGTCATCATTCAACACATGTTCAGCTTGATGACGTCTCTTGTTCTCTTGATCCAGTTGAGGACGAGGGAGAGTTTCGTCAGCACGACAGCGTGGTGACGGTAATGATGAAGTTACCGGTGCAGGGCTTCGCCTAAGCACTACAACAATATGACCGAGGTGTGTAACTGTGGAGGGGGGCACCGCACACGGCTAAAAGATCAACTTGTGTGTTCTAGGGTGCCCCCTCCCCACGTATATAAAGGAGGGGGAGGAGAAGGCCGGCCAAGGGGAGAGGCACGCCATGGGGGGGAGTCCTACTAGGACTCCAAACCTAGTAGGATTCACCCCCCCACTTTCCTATTCCAAGTGGGAGAAGGGGGGGAGGAGGAGGAGGAGAGAAGGAAGGAGGGGGGCGCCGACCCTCCCCTTGTCAAATTTGGATTGGGACAAGGGGGGGGGGCACCACCTCCT
>NC_041393.1:642524132-642584195 GCF_002162155.2 Triticum dicoccoides
CTGAAACTTATCTGAAACGACCCGAACCATTCCGATGTCTGAATGTAGCCTTACAATAATGAATATTTATGTCTCAACCATTTCAAGACTCCTCGTCATGTCTGTGATCTCATCCGGGACTCCGAACAAACTTCGGTCATCAAAACACATAACTCATAATATAAATCGTCATCGAACGTTAAGCGTGCGGACTCTATGGGTTCGAGAACTATGTAGACATGACCGAGACACATCCCCGGTCAATAACCAATAGCGGAACCTGGATGCTCAAATTGGCTCCTACATATTCTACGAAGATCTTTATCGGTCAAACCGCATAACAACATATGTTGTTCCCTTTGTCATCGGTATGTTACTTGCCCGAGATTCGATCATCGGTATCATCATACCTAGTTCAATCTCATTACCGGCAAGTCTCTTTACTCGTTCCGTAATGCATCATCCCGCAACTAACTCATTAGTCACATTGCTTGCCAGGCTTATAGTGATGTGCATTACTGAGAGGGCCCAGAGATACCTCTCCGACAATCGGAGTGACAAATCCTAATCTCGATCTATGCCATCCCAACAAACACCATCGGAGACACTTGTAGAGCATCTTTATAATCACCCAGTTACATTGTGACGTTTGATAGCACACTAAGTGTTCCTCCGGTATTTGGGAGTTGCATAATCTCATAGTCATGAAGAAAGCAATAGCAATAAACTAAATGATCATAGTGCTAAGCTAACGAGTGGGTCTTGTCCATCACATCATTCTCTAATGATGTGATCCCATTCATCAAATGACAACACATGTCTATGGCTAGGAAACTTAACCATCTTTGATTAACGAGCTAGTCAAGTAGAGGCATACTAGGGACACTTTGTTTGTCTATGTATTCACACATGTACTAAGTTTCTGGTTAATACAATTCTAGCATGAATAATAAACATTTATCATGATATAGGAAATATAAATAACAACTTTATTATTACCTCTAGGGCATATTTCCTTCAGTCTCCCACTTGCAATAGAGTAAATAATCTAGATTACATAGTAATTATTCTAACACCCATGGAGTCTTGGTGTTGATCATGTTTTGCTCGTGAGAGAGGCTTAGTCAACGGGTCTGTAATATTCAGATTCAGATCCGCATGTATCTTGCAAATCTCTATGTCCCCTTCCGACACTTGATGACAGATGAAATTAAAGCATCTCTTGATGTGCTTGGTTCTCTTGTGAAATCTAGATTCCTTCGCCAAGGCTATTGCTCCAGTATTGTCACAAAAGATTTTCATTGGACCCGATGCACTAGGTATGATGCCTAGATCGGATATGAACTCCTTCATTCAGACTCCTTCATTTGCTACTTCCGAAGAAGCTATGTACTCCGCTTCACACGTAGATCCCGCCACGAAGCTTTGCTTAGAACTGCACCAACTGACAGCTCCACCGTTCAATATAAACACGTATCCAGTTTGTGACTTAGAGTCATCCGGATCGGTTTCAAAGCTTGCATTGACGTAACCATTTACGACGAGCTCTTTGTCACCTCCACAAATGAGAAACATATCCTTAGTCTTCTTCAGGTATTTCAGGATGTTCTTGACCACTGTCCAGTGATCCACTCCTGGATTACTTTGGTACCTCCCTCCTAAACTAATAGCAAGGCACACATCAGGTCTGGTACACATCATTGCATACATGATAGAACATATGGCTGAAGCATAGGAAATGACTTTAATTTTCTCTCTATCTTTTGCAGTGGTCGTGCATTGAGTCTGACTCAACTTCACACCTTGTAACACAGGCAAGAACCCTTTCTTTGCTTGATCCATTTTGAAATTCTTCAAAACTTTATCAACGTATGTGCTTTGTGAAAGTCCAATTAAGCTTCTTGATCTATCTCTATAGATCTTGATGCCCAATATGTAAGCAGCTTCACCGAGGTCTTCCATAGAAAAACTTTTATTCAAGTATCCCTTTATGCTATCCAGAAATTCTATATCATTTCCAATCAACAATATGTCATCCACATATAAGATTAGAAATGCTACAGAGCTCCCACTCACTTTCCTGTAAATACAGGATTCTCCAAAAGTCTGTATAAAACCATATGCTTTGATCACACTATCAAAATGTTTATTCCAACTCCGAGAGGCTTGCACCAGTCCATAAATGGATCGCTAGAGTTTGCACACTTTGTTAGCATCCTTTGGATCGATAAAACCTTCAGGTTGCATCATATACAACTCTTCTTCCAGAAATCCATTCAGGAATGCAGTTTTGACATCCATTTTCCAAATCTCATAATCAT
Source organism: Triticum dicoccoides (assembly GCF_002162155.2). Lineage (NCBI taxonomy): Eukaryota > Viridiplantae > Streptophyta > Magnoliopsida > Poales > Poaceae > Triticum > Triticum dicoccoides. The sequence continues at coordinate 642,526,433 of NC_041393.1, forward strand.
AAAATGCGGCAATTGCTAACATGATTCAGACAGACTTAAGCATCGCTACGGGTGAGAAAGTCTCATCATAGTCAACTCCTTGAACTTGTCGAAAACCTTTCGCAACAAGTCGGGCTTTGTAGACAGTAACATTACCGCCAGCATCAGTCTTCTTCTTGAAGATCCATTTATTCTCTATGGCTGTCGATCATCGGGCAAATCAACCAAAGTCCATACTTTGTCCTCATACATGGATCCCTTCTCAGATTTCATGGCCTCAAGCCATTCGCGGAATTTTGGCTCATCATCACTTCCTCATAGTTCGTAGGTTCATCATAGTCAAGTAACATGACCTCCAGAACAGGATTATCGTACCACTCTGGTGCGGATCTTACTCTAGTTGGCCTATGAGGTTCGGTAGTAACTTGATCTGAAGTTTCATGATCACTATCATTAGCTTCCTCACTAATTGGTGTAGGAATCACTGGAACTGATTTATGTGATGAACTACTTTCCAATTCGAGAGCAGGTACAATTACCTCATCAAGTTCTGCTTACCTCCCACTCACTTCTTTTGAGAGAAACTCCTTCTCTAGAAAGGATCCATTCTTAGCAACGAACATTTTGCCTTCGGGTCTGTGATAGAAGGTGTACCCAACAGTCTCCTTTGGGTATCCTATGAAGACACATTTCTCCAATTTGGGTTCGAGCTTATCATGTTGAAGCTTTTTCACATAAGCATCGCAACCCCAAACTTTAAGAAATGGCAACTTGGGTTTTGAAGGAGTCCTGGATTAAGGGGTCCTCGGGCGTCTGGACTATGTAACATGGGTCGGACTAATGGGCTATGAAGATACAAGACAGAAGACTTCCTCCCATGTCCGGATGGGACCCTCCCTTGCGTGGATGGCAAGCTTGGCGTTCAGATATGTAGATTCCTTCCTTTGTAAACCAACTCTATACAACCCTAGGCCCCTCCGATGTCTATATAAACCGGAGGGTTTAATCTGTAGAATCAATCATAATCATACATGCTAGACTTCTAGGGTTTAGCCATTACGATCTCGTGGTAGATCAACTCTTGTAATTCTCATATTCATCAAGATCAATCAAGTAGGAAGTAGGGTATTACCTCCATCAAGAGGGCCCGGACCTGGGTAAACGTCGTGTCCCTCGTCTCCTGTTACCATCGACCTTAGACGCACAGTTCGGAACCCCCTACCCGAGATCTGTCGGTTTTGACACCGACATTGGTGCTTTCATTGAGAGTTCCGCTGTGACGTCGAAGACAGGATCGATGGCTCGCCTTGTCATCAAGGACAGCATCACCTCTGGAGGAGCCCTGGCATCAGGCCAAACCCGCCGGTTAGGCGACTTTACCATGATCGCCCATTCGGCCGTTAAGCCGACGATGACTTCTCAGGTCATCAAAAATCGCCTCTGTGTTGACTCTGAATACTCCAAACGGATAGATCTGGCAGAGTTGTCATCTTTAAACAAACTCTTGGATTGCATCGCCGCCATGGGGGTCGCTACGGATTATGATCACATTGGGCTTAAACCCGATTAGAGAGAAATCAAATCTCCGCCGATCACCCATCAGATAGCGGTCGTAGAGGGGCAAAACCACAACTCTTCCTCTATGTTGAAGACGAGCAGTGTTCGGATTTCCGAGATCGAAGAGTCGGACAGCTGTCTGCGGAACGACACTCCTAGCCCTCCGAATTTGGTATCAGGCGTGGGTCCCGAAAAATCATTGGACATCCCGGAACCCGAACTAATAAGCTCGGAAGCTTTTAAAACTCCGCACTCCAAATTGGTTCAGGGTTCGGATTTAAACCCACCCACCCACCACATGTAATATTCAACAAGAAATTACGGTCATCCGGATATATGCGACCTCACGTGCATACGACAGCAGTCTCAGGAAACAGTCCATCACTTTTGGGCCAGGTTCCTCCTTGTCAAAGACAAGATTAAAGATTGCCGCGACGAGGATGCGATTTTAGTATTCTACAATAATTGCACGGACAAAGGAATCCTCAAAGCCATCAACCACCGTCGCGTATTACACTTCACTGACTTGGCAACTATAGTACATAAGTACTGCACAAAGGAAAGCACCTGGAAAACTCAGACAACTCGCTGGGAACCCCTGGTTTCCGCTCAACCCCTCGGGCGGGCGAAAAGGGTGCACCCTCGCGTGGCACCCGGCCCCATATTGAAGAAAACTAAGCCCATTACGGGACGCGAAACAGTTTTGGAGGGATGGCTCGATAAGCCATGCAAAATACACATGACACCGGAAACCGAACCAACCCACAGCCTCAGAGCATGTTGGATACTCCGACAAGTGGCCAAAAGCGGCGAGGATATCCTCACCAAAAACAACTCAGAGTAGTCCCCCGGACGAAGACCTCGGAGTATTGACGGTCTTCGAGACTTTCGCTTCAAACAATCGGCGAAAGAGGGCATTTCGCGACCTCGTCGAAGTCTGCCAAGTCGCGGCAGTAAACCCCTGGACCGACACGGCCGTAACTTTCAATGCCAGTGATGTACCAAAATTCCGATCAGTCCAGGAACCAGCCACCTTGGTCCTCAATCGAATTATGGACGACTATCGGCTCACTAAAGTGCTCATGGACAGCGGCAGCAGACTAAACCTCATCTACGAAGATACACTCAACAAAATGGAAATAGACAGGAGCCGCATCGAGCATAGTAATACGACTTTCCGAGGGATTATTCCCAGCCGGGAAGCACGATGCGTGGGGAAAATCACACTCGACGTGGTATTCGGCACTCCGGAGAATTATCGGTCCGAAGAGATAACCTTCCAAGTGGCCCCTTTCAACAACGGATATCATGTGCTGTTGGGGCGAGATGCATTGACACACTTCCAAGCTATACCTCATTATGGGTACATGAAGCTCAAGATGCCCGGGCCCAACGGTATTATCACTCTCGTCAGTGATTCAGACATAGCCCTCCGCGCCAAAAACAAAACAACATCCCTAGCCCTCAAGGCACTGTCCAAGGCCCTCGCGGCCGAAGAGTTAACCGCACTACACTCCACGGTGGATAGAGATGACGTAATCCTTGATAAGCGGTCCAAATCCACCTCCTTCAAACCGGCAGGCGAAATAGTCAAATTTCAAGTCCACCCGACGGACCCCAAGAAGACAGCTTCCATCGGGGCACAGCTGGACCCAGCAGTCGATGCTGCACTACGAGCATTCCTGCGTGAGAATTGGGACATATTTGCCTGGCACCCTTCTGATATGCCAGGTATCCCACGCAGGTCGGCCGAACACAGCCTCAATATATTGAAGGGTTATAAACCAGTCAAGCAAACACTACGGCGCTTTTCCGAACCCAAGCGACAAGCTATGGGGGAGGAGCTGGCCAAGCTAATCGAGGCCGGATTCATCAGAGAAATAAAACACCTGGACTAGCTAGCAAACCTGGTGATGGTGCCAAAGAAGGATAAATCTTGGCGCATGTGCATCGATTTCAAAGACCTCAACAAGGCCTGCCCTAAGGATCCCTTCCCCCTCCCCTGCATCGATCAGATTATTGATGCTACTGCAGGACACGACTCACTGTGTTTCCTCGACGCATACTCCGGATACCATCAAATCAAAATGAAGGAATACGATCAAGCCGCAACGGCATTCATTACCCCGTACGGGCCTTTATGCTGCAACACTATGCCCTTTGGGCTTAAAAACACCGGCGCCACCTACCAACGCATGATTCAAACATGCCTGGAGAAGCAAATCGGCAAGACAGTTGAAGCATATGTAGATGACGTCATTATCAAGACTAGGCACGTCGAGTCATTAATAGACGACCTGCGCCTCACATTCGACAGCCTCCGTACATATGACATCAAGCTCAATCCAGAAAAGTGTGTTTTCGGCGTTCCCGCTAGAAAACTGCTGGGTTTCATCGTTTCCAATAGAGGAATGGAAGCAAACCCAACCAAAATTCGAGCTTTGTCACAATTGGCTACACCACAAACCTTAAGCAGGTCCAAAAACTAGCCAGATGCGTAGCAGCTTTAAGCCGCTTTATCTCCATACTAGGAGAAAAAGCATTGCCACTTTATCGCCTTCTCCGATGCACCGACCACTTCGAATGGATGGATGCGGCAACGGCCGGACTGGAAGAAATAAAGGCTCTTTTAGCGAGCAACCCAATCCTGGTCGCGCCAAACATCGGCGAACCAATGTTATTATACATATCCGTAACACACCAGGTGGTGAGCACGGTGCTCGTCGTTGAGCGAGAGGAGGACGGACACAAATTCCCACTTCAGAAACCGGTATACTATGTATCCACTGTCCTCACACCATGCAAATCCTGGTAACCTCATTACCAAAAGATAGCATATGCGGTCTTCATGGCATCCCGGAAGCTACGACACTACTTCCAAGAGTGCTCGATCACGATGGCTTCCGAAGTACCACTCAATGACATAATAAACAACCGCGATGCTACAGGCCGGATTGCTAAGTGGGCCATTGAGCTCCTGCCATTTGATATAACATACAAGCCACGCTGAGCCATTAAATCCCAAGTGTTGGCTGACTTCGTCGCCGAATGGATAGAGGCCAAACTCCCTAAAGAGTACGACACATATTCCAACTGGGTCATGCACTTTGATGGCTCTAAAATGCTGGCCGGCTTAGGAGCGGGCGTTGTCTTAATGTCCCCCACTGGAGACACAGTCCAGTATGTACTCCAAATATTATACCCAGACTCCAACAATGCAGCCGAATACGAGGCCTTATTGCACGGTCTTCGGATGGCTACTTCCATGGGCATACAATGCCTGGAGGTGCGCGGGGTTCAAATCTCGCAATATCCGAAATAAATGGAGACTTCGACGCCAAAGATTCGAAGATGGCGGCCTATCGTAATGCCATACTCAAAATATCAGCTAGGTTTGAGGGACTCGAGTTTCATCATGTGGCTCGGGAAAGTAATCAAGCGGCGAATGTCCTCGCTCGCATGGGCGCCAAGCATGACCCCATCCCGCCTAACATATTTCTGGAAAGGCTCTTCAAGCCATCCGTGGTATGGCAGGGTGAGAGCAGCAACACTAGTTCGGACCTGATTACATCCCTAGATTCCAAACACAATACCGATATCATGGGGGCTTAGCCACCGAGATAACACCATCGGCCCATCTAATAATGGCAATAATTGCCCCATGGACCGAACCCTTCTTGGCCTACCTTAATAGGCGAGAGCTCCCTGAGGACCAGAATGAGGCTCGCTGCATTGTTCGGCGCTCGAAAGCCCACTAGGTCCATGACAGAGAGCTCTACAAGAAAAGTGCTACCGGCGTCCTTCAAAGGTGTATCTCCGAAGAAGAGGGAAGCCGAAATCCATGCTGGCCTCGGCGGTCACCATGCCATAGCTCGGGCCCTTGTAAGTAAGGCTTTTTGTACAGGTTTATTTCGGCAGACGGCCCGAGCAAATGCACAGGAGCTGGTCCAACGCTGTGTTGGATGCTAGCTCTTCATCAATCAAAGCCATATGCTGCATACTGCTCTACAAACAATCCCCATTACTTGGCCTTTTGCGGTCTGGGGGCTTGATATGGTTGGACCCCTTAAAGGAGGAAGCCATAAGAAAAATATTTGCTAGTCATGGTAGATAAATTCAGCAAATGGAGAGGCCAAACCAGTGAAAACAGCTGAAGCTGGACCGGTGATAGACTTTATATCCGGTGTCATGCACCGTTATGGTGTCCCACACAGCATCATCACCGATAACGGCTCCAATTTAACAACCGATGAAGTGAAATCCTGGTGTGCTAAATTGGGCATTAAGCTCGATTACGCCTCAGTCTATCATCCACTAACAAACGGTCAAGTCGAACGACCTAATGATCTTATTATGAGCAGCATTAAGCCTAGACTAGTGCGATTGTTGAAAGAATCAGAAAAGCACTAGGTTGAGGAGCTCGACGCCGCACTCTGGGGGCTATGGACCACGCCCAATCGCACTATCGGATACACACCATTCTTCATGGTGTACGGCATAGAGGCCGTTTTTCCCTGCGACATCATTCATGACTCACCTCGAGTGCGCATGTATGAAGAGAGAGAAGCCAAGTTGGATCGGCAGGACAGTCTAGATGCCTTGAGGAGGAGCGTGATGTTGCAAAAGCCCATTCTGCATTCTATCAACAACAGGCTCGCAGATATCAAAGTAGAGAGGTGCGGGCCAAGACTTATAATATTGGTGAACTCGTTCTACGCTTGCCAGAAAAGAAAAAGGACAAACTCAAGCCCAAGTGGGAGGATCCCTTCATCATAGATGAAGTGCTCACTGTAGGAGCGTACCGCCTGCGTGATGCATCGGACAATTGCCTAGAGCCGAACCTGTGGAACGCCGCCAGACTCCAAAGATTCTACGCCTAGAGCCGGACTCTTTGTTCATTTTCTTCTCCCTTTGTCTCCGTATTTTCCTCTCTTTAACTTTTTTCTAGCTTTAAGCTCTTGTGCGGCTAAACCACACACCTATGACGAACACATCCTTAAATGTACACGCTCATAATACCTGGGGGCTTCTCTTACAGAAGCTTATTATTATTATTTTATGAGCATCAAGCTCCCCACATATGTGTCTTTTTTTCTCTCATATGTACCTTTTCTTCGCCATTAGATGCACCGTTATGACTTAAGTTTTTGCCAAGCTGGGTTGCCTGGCTCCTGTGCTTATGCCCTACGTTCCCGTTTGTTCGGCTAAGGCATAAAGGGAGCACTTCTACGATTGTTACAGCCGGGTCATCCAGACTTGTACGTCAGACTGGGTGAAGCCAAAAGCTAGCATTCTTAAGTGAATATTCGGTCGGAGGACTAAAGACGTCATACCCTGTTTACACCATGAACCCCTAGATGTTACGTATACTGCGATTTTTCGATCACAGTTTGGACATGCATACTAACGCATGTTCACCCAGGGAAAGGAACCCTTAATGAAACTATTCTCCATGGAAGTGTTTCTTACAATCAACATGTAATATAACATAGCTAGCCGGATACAACTTGTTTGTTCAAGCAACTATGACCCCTACACCTAGTTTCCACGCATGCCTCGGTCTATATTACCGTTACGGTATTTGGAAACACTCCGCGCCTTCGGGTCCAGAGGTCGAAGCGAAAAGGTCTCCCATGACAATCGTTTTACAATCCGGCTAGGGACAAATTTGTCAATTGAAGTACATAGTCACTTGGACTCAAAAACTTCTTCCTTTATGCCATCTAACAGGCTATCTAGCTTACAATCCTGTTGGGAATACTTGGCGACTATCTTTACTTGGTCATATACCAGTGTTAACTGGAATTTCTTTTCCATCTGACCCCCGAGGTCCGACCTGGGCCATATGATTCGGATCAAGCTTGGTGTACCGTGTTTTTACCATGGCCCAGGCCTCTCGCGCACCTTCTCGGCAGGCTGATATCTTCCATAATTGGAAGCGCCGCCGAGCTCCTTGGAATAGCTTCACAAGCTCCTCCATACCTCCAGGAGGAGAGGCGGATGGCCACAAAGCTTTGGCAACGCTCCACATTGCTTGTCGAGCTCGCTCGTGCAGTTGGGACAGCTCTTGCAGCAGGTCGCCTTGAGAGACGAACATTTCTTCTTCGGGACGGCCAGTCAGCATACCTGCAGACATAAATCTGTTAGATCATTTCTTTGCTGAATTACATAAAGGTAAGTGTCGGTGTCAAAACCGACGGATCTCGGGTAGGGGGTCCCAAACTGTGCGTCTAGGCGGATGGTAACAGGAGACAAGGGTCACGATGTTTTACCCAGGTTCGGGCCCTCTTGATGGAGGTAAAACCCTACGTCCTGCTTGATTAATATTGATGATGTGGGTATTACAAGAGTAGATCTACCACGAGATCAAGGAGGCTAAACCCTAGAAGCTAGCCTATGGTATGATTGTTGTTCGTCCTATGGACTAAAACCATCCGGTTTATATAGACACCGGAGAGGGCTAGGGTTACACAGAGTCGGTTACAATGGTAGGAGATCTACATATCCGCATCGCCCAGCTTGCCTTCCACGCCAAGGAAAGTCCCATCCGGACACGGGACGAAGTCTTCAATCTTGTATCTTCATAGTCTTGGAGTCCGGCCGATGATGATAGTTCGGCTATCCGGACACCCCCTAGTCTAGGACTCCCTCGGTAGCCCCTGAACCAGGCTTCAATGACGACGAGTCCGGCGCGCATATTGTCTTCGGCATTGCAAGGCGGGTTCCTCCTCCGAATAATTCATAGAAGATTGTGAACACCAGGATAGTGTCCGGCTCTGCAAAATAAATTCCACATGCCATCGTAGAGAGAATAATATTTACACAAGTTCAATCTGCTGACGTATTTCATGGCGTGACGCCACACCAGAACCAAGCTTTTACTCAAATCGTTTTTATTATACCACCTCAGCGGCACGTCTTGTCGAAGCAGAGATCGTGTTCCCCTAATTCTGGGATTCTCATCAATACGGACGTGGGTAACCCAACCGCGCCCGTTGCCACGCCCCCTCTATCGAAGGCGGGTTCCAAACGGTCACGGGGATGGCTCTTGGTATTCTCCCTCTTTATAATGAGACCAAGGCCCGTTCCTTTTCTTCAATCCTCAATCGAATCCACCCCTCGCCCCGAGTTCCAACACCCAAGGTTTCCAGATTCGGGCACTTCAGACCTTCGACAATGTCCGGCTCCGACCTATAGGGCCGGTGTATGCCCTCCTCCGTCACGGAAGAGGACGTGCGAAAGCTGAGAGACGCCAGGTACTTAACCTACGAGATTTCACATAGGTTGCCCGCCCAAGGGCAAGTCATTCCCACTCCCGAGCCCGGCGAGAGTGTCGTGTTCGTGTCTCACCTCCGTCGAGGTTTAGGCTTCCCGATGGATCCCTTCGTGAGGGGGCTCATGTTTTACTATGGGCTGGAATTTCATGACTTGGCTCCGGAGTCCATCCTCCACATCTCATCATTCATTGCCGTCTGCGAAGCCTTCCTCCGCACTACCCCTCACTTTAGTTTGTGGCTCAAAACCTTCAATGTGGAGCTGAAGATGATTGAGGGGCGTCAGGCAGAGTGCGGCGGGGCGGTCATAAGCAAGAGGGCCGATGCTCCATGGCCGAGGGCTCTTTTCAGGAGGAGCTCGGCTTGTGGAAACAGGAGTGGTTCTATATCACCGCTCCCAGGGGCAGCAGCAGAGGCCGCCGCCCGCCTTTCGCTCGGGCCCTCCACAACGGCTGATGTCATGGGTCAACAAAGGGCTTGACTGGGGGTCGTCCAAGGACGTACCCCTATTGAAGGGCCGGATTCGAGACCTCCAAGAGAGGGAGATCAATCTGGTCATAATGACGCAGGTAATGCTGATTCGGCGTCTTCTGCCCCGCAAACGTCGCCCCCTCCGCCTGTGGGAATTCAATCCAGAGGGACCACGAGCTCTCCAACACTTCATGGGTACAACACCCGTGGAGATGTACAAACTGTTCTTCGGATCACAAGAGATGCGTCCGGACTTGACCGAGGACGCTGGCTTAAGCTGCAATCGCCCGGATACTCAAGTAAGTAGCCCTATGTCCGGACACATTGTCCATTTATTTATCATGGGTTTGCCTTTTAACCAGCTATCCCTTGGACAGGAGTGGATAGCGCAAGCAAAACTGATACGGTGTCCGGCCCCCCTCCCTGAGATCACGCCGGGTCCCGTGTTAATCAAAATGTTGGAGGTTGCGCCTTCGGAGGAGGGTGAAGGGGGGCACAGGGAAACTATCGCCTCTGCCAAGGAGGCTTTCAGCAAGGGGGGAATCGAGAATCCCTCCCTCCAGGGGGAGAAGAGGACCGCTTCCGAAGACCCGGAGGCCAAGGCCTCAAAGCGGGGCAAGAAATCTGCACCGGAAGGTCCTGTGCCGGGAAGAGCCCCGGCCGCACAGTCTCCCCATAGGAATCAGCCCTCCAGCGAGCCGTAAGCAGAAAAAAGGGGGAGTTTTGTAATAAGGGACATCCCTATTTTATTTCTAAGGGTAACGAAGTTTTTACCTTGTAGTTCGGATCTCAGCCCTTCTCAGCAGAGCTCATCCTCGGGGGACCTTCGTCCGGAGATGATGGAGAGTGAAACACCCCCATCTGCCGCCCCGTCAGGCGGGGCAGATGACCCTGAGGTGTCGTCAAGGAGGGTCTCCCCGAGTCCGGTGGGGCCGGGGAGTTCGGCACCCACTGGAGTACGGCAGGTGGAGCTGCAGGATTTGCTCGAGAGGGCGTCTATCTCAGAAGATCACCGCACATTAATGAGTACGGTGATTGAAAGAATCTCATCCGCCAAGAGCGGGTTGTATGAGGCCGTCAGAAGTTTGCTGGCGGGGTTTGAGGTACGCAAAAAATGACATACCTTTTGACAGTTTTGCACATGGAGTGCGCCCTGTATAGATAGTAGCCCCTGAGACTTGGTACGCTGTCGAAAGCGGCAGCGTGCCGAGGATCATAATCTCAGTTATAAAATGTTGAATTTCCTATGCAGGTGGCGGAATGTTCAGTGGCCAGCCGGACTGATAGAGTTGCCGAGCTAAAGCGGCAACTCGACGTTGCGGATGCGGACATCGCGCTGGTCAATAAACGACTTGACGAGTCACAAGGTAGGTGGCTTCTCTGCGGTCACCCAGTAAGGGAGCTGATGCCCAGTCCTTACAATATGTATGCTTGATGCAGATGGTGCCGCTGCTGTGGAAGACCTTCGAGCAGAGCTTGCTCGAGCCAAGGAGCAAGCCAGAAAAAGTGATGCGGCTGCGTCGAAGGCAGCGGAGGAGTTAAAAGCCGAAAAGGCTGCTCACCGCCGACGCAGGGAGGAGATGGCCGGAATGGCCGTGAAATTAAAAGATGCTACCGACCGCTATGAGGTTCTTGAGAGAGAACACCAAGCGGAGCAAGAGGACCTGAAGAAGGCCACCGCCGAAGCCAAGGGTGCCCGTTCTGCAATGCGGGCTATAAAGGAGGAACTGCGTCAGGCCGGAGACATTGCGGCTGGAAAGCCCTTTCTGCTGCGTAGGAAGTTTACGGATCAGAAGTATGCTCACTTGGGCCAGTTGTGGGGTGCGGAGGATCCTTATCTGGATTTGGCGGCGAGTGCGGCGGACGTAGTCGTGCACTTCCAAAGCCAGAAGGATCACGAAATGGAAGAGCTTTTTTGGTCTCAATTCCATAGTCCGGAGCGTCCACTTCCGTTGACCGCTCGGTTGGCTGAGTGGGCTGAGCTAAATAGATTGTCCGGACTTGCCATGATGGATGTGGTGGCTCATCTGTGGCCGGAAAGGCCTAAGCCGAAGGGTTATTTTGGCTTATTGCAGCAATTCCTTGGGGCGGTGCCGCATATCAAGGTGATGAAGCGGTCGGCATGCATAGAGGGTGGACGGATGGCTCTTGCCCGTGTTAAGACATACTGGGAGGAGATGGATGCCGCCGATGTTGCATCCCGGGGTTCGGACGAAAGCCAATTACCCGCCGAGCACTATTTTGAGGAAGTCCTGCAGGGCGCTCGTTTAATAGAGTCGCAGTGCTCGAAAAATGTTATGTTTAAATGATATGTACGATTTGTGAGACCATATTTATAATGTAACGGTTTTTTATACTTGTGTGTTCAAGTATTGAACTATCTCCTGTGCGGCCATATATGTATGTATAACCTGAAAGATGGCAGTCTTTGGCTTCAGCCCCCACGCACATGGTGCGGGGGTGTTTGCAAAAAAAGCGCTTTTTCACACTTAATCCAACGTCTCGGTCCTTTGAAGGAGGTGATAGCATAGCAAACTAGGCAACCAGACTATGATGCTTTATCACTTTCACTTAGCCATAGGAGCTCGATGGTGGGGCTACTATATAGCCCCTAGAGGCACCATGCTCTCTGAAATCGGGGCGCGTATGTGCCCGACCGGGAAGCGGTCCTTTGTCAAAGCGGAGGAATTCTAAACATTCCAGTAGTCGATCGAGTGGTTGACCAGTCTCTCGCTATATCATGACAGTCAGTTTTCGGCTTTCTCTACTGAGGTGCTCGCCCGGACGAACCGGGGCACAATCGCAGTAGTTCTCCTGGTGCCGCGTTAGCAGATGGAGCGGAACGTAAGGCAGCAAAACACAGGAGCTGGGCAAACCCAACATTTGACCAAAGACATGATTCGGAGCTGATGCATATAAGGCCTAACTCGAGATGCCGAACACTCCCTGAGGTGTTCGGTCTTTATGATAACGGGCAGAACAATGCCCTAAACCCCTAGTGTCCAGGTACGGGCGAGAACTTCTGACGCGGTCGATGCCAAAACGCTAGCCTCCTCCTCGGTTATGGTAGGAAGCCGGGGGATGTGTATCAACAAGAGACAGTAAGAAAGGTTTACGCAGGGTCTTAATCTGAAAAGAATCCTTGCAATGGGTCCCTGCTGCACGTTTGCGCCTGTGTCTCCGTTGTGATGTATCCTGGACGGGTGTAGCACGTGGTTCATCTGTAAAAGAGAAGAACTTAGTTTGAAAAATATATCGTGCGAAAAATGTATTTAAAACAGAGTATGACTTGGAAGATGAATAAAGTTGAGCTATATTGGCTCTCATTGTTCATACGTGCAACCTGTTGTAAAGAGGTATGCGGCTGGGAAGCCCCTTGTTTATTTATACTGGACTCGCCTAACCGTGTCCGAGGTCGGAATGACCTTTTAATGAGATTATGCCACGTGGACCGGGCATTTTAAGTGTAAGAGACGCGTAATGCGGTATTGCGTTAAAGCGGGCGAAAGCTTCACGTCCCAGTAGTGCTTGATGGCTACTTTTGAATGGGGCGATATGGAAGATTAGCTTTTCGCGACAGAGGTTGTCGGATGAACCGAACACAACCTCTAGTAGTACAGAGCCTATACAATTGGCATAAAGGCCTGGTGTCACTCCTTTGAAGGAAGTGCTGCTATTGTGAATTTTGGTAGGGTCTATCCCCATTCTGCGGATGGTGTCCTGGTATAGCAGGTTTATATCACTGCCTCCATCCATTAGGACTTGTGTGAATTGTAGTCCGTCGATTATGGGATCCAATACCAAAGCAGTCCCTCCTGTGTTTCGAATACTTCTGGAGTAATCCTGATGGTCGAAAGTAATTGGTTTAAACATCCAATTTTGGGACTCTGCTGGGGTGGACCGTGCGGCACGTGTTTTAGCCGGTGCCGCACTATTTTTCCTTGTTATCACATGAAGTGAGTTCACTGTTTTGACTTCTAGTGGGAAAGTCTTCTGTTTTCCGGCGTGCTGCTTGTGGGGTTCGTCATCGTCTTTGCTTGGTGTGTCGAGCCCCTTGTGTTCGGCGTTAAGTCGGCCGGACTGCTTGAAAACCCAACAGTCTCTGTGGGTATGGTTTGCAGGCTTCCCGGGGGTACTGTGGATTTGACATCTCCTATCCAAGATTTTGTTTAGGTTGGATAGCTCGTCACTGTTGTCCTTAAGAGGCAGTGTTTTGTTATTCAGCCGAGAGCTTTTGAACCCGGCGTTGACCGCCGTGCTATTTTGGACATTTTCCTTGTTCTGGTGCTGATCTTTTCTGCGTCGTGATTTCCCATTTCCATCTCTGACCTCGGATGTACTCGGGTCGCTGGTGTCGCATCTTGCCAGCCAGCTATCTTCCCCCGCGCAAAAGCGGGTCATGAGGCTTGTTAGCGCGGCCATTGTTCTTGGTTTTTCCTGGCCGAGGTGTCTGGCGAGCCATTCGTCTTGGACGTTATGTTTAAAGGCTGCTAAGGCTTCGGCGTCCGGACAATCGACTATTTGGTTCTTTTTGGTGAGGAACCTGTTCTAGAATTTGCGTGCCGACTCTGCGGGCTGTTGAGTTATGTGACTTAAATCGTCTGCATCCGTAGGGCGGACATAAGTCCCCTGAAAATTTGCTCGAAACGCATCCTCAAGCTCTTCCCAACTTCCAATGGTATTTTCTGGGAGGCTTTTGAGCCAATGCCGAGCTGGCCCTTTGAGCTTGAGGGGTAGGTATTTCATGGCATGGAGATCGTTTCCTCTGGCCATATGTATGTGTAGGATATAATCCTCAATCCAGACTCCGGGGTCTGTTGTTCTGTCATATGCCTCTATGTTTACGGGTTTGAATCCCGCTGGAAATTCATGGTCCAGTACCTCATCGGTGAAGCATAGTGGGTGTGCGGCGCCCCTGTATTTAGGTGTGCCGTTATCTTCAAACACTCGGCGGGTTGTGTTGCTCTCTGGAGTCTTCTTTTTTAACCCATAGATGGACCTGACCGGGCCATCCTTTTTGCGAGGATCCTTATGTGGATCGTGTGCCGGCTTGTGTGCGGCGTCACTTTCCGCTCTTAGCATGTCCTCTGGTTGTCTATCCGGCCAGGCGGCCTCTTTCTTTTTTGACCGTGGGGGCTCTACGGCCTCTTCGTCAAATTCGGGTAACAGCTTGCGTTTCGGGTAGCTCTTTGCTTGGTGACTATCGCCGTATTTGTCTGCGGTCTTGAATACTTTGCTCCATCTCATTCTGAGTACGTCTTCCGCTGTTTTGAGCTTCCGCTTCTGCTTCATCAAACTTCTTGCAGTGGCGACGAGCCTTTTGTGAAGGTTCTTCTGCTCCGGTGATGTGTCCGATCGTCTGGACTGTTGTTTTCGCCGGGGATGGGTTGCTCGTCCAATTCATCCTGTTCGGATGGTTGCTTGGTGGCATGTTCGTTGTCCACTGGTTCGTCCTGCTCTAATGCTGGGTCTGTACGGGTGCTGTTGTTATCGAGGCAGGACTTCGGGCGGTGCTTGCGTCACCGTTTTGGTTGTTTTTCAGGGGGATTATCCTTCGCCGCGTCCCGTTGTTCCTCGTTATCGCTCCCTTTTGGTGTATCCACCATGTATATGTCATATGACGAGGTGGCTTTCAGTTCCCAGTGGGCGCTGGTTCTTGGTCGTCTCTGGCCTCGTCGTCCATACCGTCGATGTCTTCGGAGTCGAAGTCTAGCATGTCGGTTAGATCGCCGACAGTGGCTACTAACTGGGTGGTGGGTGGGGCTTGGATTTCTTCGTCGTCCGCATCCCAACCGTCCTGACCGCAATCCGGCCAGGGCTCTCCTGATAACGAGAGATACTTTAGCGAACTCAGGATGTCGCCGAAAGGTGAGTGTTGAAAGATGTCCGCAGCGGTGAACTCCATGATCGGCGCCCAATGGGATTCGATTGGGGGGGGGGCGCGGGAGGCTCGGAATCCGGCACCTCGGAGTCACGGGCTTCACAAGGGACAAGGTCAGTGTTCGGCTCCATCACCGTAGAGGTTGCAGCCCCCGAGGCGGTGTCTACCCACCCGTCCTCGATCTGCGCAGCCGGCTCCGAATCGAGGGTCGGAGCGGGCTCGTGTGCGGCCTCCAGGGCACTGTCTGGCTGCAGAGCTAAATCATGCCCATCGTGACAGTGCGGCGCGCTCGGCTGTGGCTCGAATCCATCGAAGATCAAGTCTCCGCGGATGTCAGCCGTGAAGTTCAGACTTCCAAATCTGACCTGACGTCCAGGGGCGTAGCTTTCGATTTGCTCCAGATGGCCAAGCGAATTGGCCCGCAGTGCAAAGCCGCCGAATACGAAGATCTGTCCGGGGAGAAAAGTCTCACCCTGGACTGCGTCGTTGTTGATGATCAAAGGAGCCATCGAGCCTATCGGTGACGACACAGAGGAACTCTCAATGAAAGAACCAATGTCGGTGTCAAAACCGGCGGATCTCGGGTAGGGGGTCCCGAACTGTGCGTCTAGGCGGATGGTAACAGGAGACAAGGGACACAATGTTTTACCCAGGTTCGGGCCCTCTTGATGGAGGTAAAACCCTACGTCCTGCTTGATTAATATTGATGATGTGGGTATTACAAGAGTAGATCTACCACGAGATCAAGGAGGCTAAACCCTAGAAGCTAGCCTATGGTATGATTGTTGTTCGTCCTATGGACTAAAACCATCCGGTTTATATAGACACCAGAGAGGGCTAGGGTTACACAGAGTCGGTTACAATGGTAGGAGATCTACATATCCGTATCGCCAAGCTTGCCTTCCACGCCAAGGAAAGTCCCATCCGGACACGGGACGAAGTCTTCAATCTTGTATCTTCATAGTCTTGGAGTCCGGCCGATGATGATAGTTCAGCTATCCGGACACCCCCTAGTCCAGGACTCCCTCAGCCATGATGGCCACTTCTGTGCCATCGTAGCTCGCCTGGTAGAATACTCCCTCCTCAAGCTCTACAAATATGTCCGGATCCTCTTCGAATCCAGGGTCATGGTCCCGGTTATAGTCCTCCGGCTATGGGGCGGGGCTATAGATCCCCACGGTAACCTTCCGCCATTCCTGTTACAAATGGACGGGTTAATGTCAATTAAAAGTGGCTCAAGGAAAGGATTGAGTAACGTGGTGGGAGTAAAACTCACCCAGCTAGGAGGATTGTACATGGAAAATCCCTCTCGGCGCGTAAGACGAGTGAACTCCTCTTTTTCCCCTTTATATAGGTCGGCCAATATTGCAGCTAGGGCAGTGAGGGAATCCGGACCCTTTCGTCTGCAGCGGGAGGCGTCATCTTCCCCATTATAGTGCCACATGGGGAGCCCCCTGAATTGCAGCGGTTGAACACCTCACGCTATGGAATTGGCCATCACCTTGACTATTGATAATTCGTACTGGGCGAGTATCCTTATCTTGCCCATTAATTGTTGGACTTCCGCACTATCCTCCTCCTTGAGGCTCCGAGGGCGCCAGTTGTGGCGTTTCTTCAATGGAGCATTGAATAATTCGGGAAGACCCATTTAGACTAGGTCGGAGAGAGAGACGTCCTCAATATAGAACCATTCTGAGGGCCACTCCTCGGACGCCTTCTTTGGCGTGCCAGACAGGTATCCAGTCCCGGCTATGCGCCATACTTCGGTGCCGCCCACCTCGCATATGGATCCCTTTTGGGTAAGAGGGGCGAGGCAGAATAGTTTCCTCCATAACTCAAAATGGGCCTCATAGCCCAGGAATAGCTCGCAAAGAGTGACAAAACCTGCGATATGCAGGATGGAGGCGGGAGTGAAGTTGTGCAGCTGGAGGCCGTAATACTACAGGAGTCCTCGGAGGAAAGGGTGGATTGGAAATCCGACGCCTCTTAACAAGTAGGAAACAAAGCATACTCGTTCCCCCTGGTTGGATTGGGGAAATTCTCCGCCTTGGCCTCGCCATCGAAGGAGGTCAATCCTTCTCGGACAGGGACTAGATCCACGGGGGGAAGAAATCCCTGCATTTAAAGCTTAATCAGTTGATCACGGGATACATAACATCTCTCCCGATCGCCTTTTTGGGAGCCATGGCGGCGGGAGAAACAACTGGGAACGCTAACCATGTTGGGATGGTTTCTCCTAGCGAGCTCTAAGGATTTCTGCTTGGTGTGGAATGGGATCTGAGATCCAATCTCTTTAAATAGATGCCTTTCCTACATGCTTGGGGTGTTATGTGCAAAAAATACCCTGACCTCTCGTATCCGCTCCACACGTGGAAGCAGAAGCAATGGAGGCACGGAAGCCAAAGGGTGTGGCATTACACACAGACCGAGTACAACTTTTAGGGTCAGGTACGTTGAAGTAATCGGAGAAGGAACCCGCCTTGCAATACCGAATACAATCAGCGCACCGGATACATCGTCATTGAAGCCTAGTTCGGGGGCTACTGAGGGAGTCCTGGATTAAGGGGTCCTCGGGCATCTGGACTATGTAACATGGGCCGAACTAGTGGGCTAGGAAGATACAAGACAGAAGACTTCCTCCCGTGTCCGGATGGGACTCTCCCTTGCGTGGATGGCAAGCTTGGCGTTTGGATATGTAGATTCCTTCCTTTGTAAACCGACTCTGTACAACCCTAGGCCCCTCCAGTGTCTATATAAATCGGAGGGTTTAGTCCATAGAGGCAATCATAATCATACAGGCTAGACTTCTAGGGTTTAGCCATTACGATCTCGTGGTAGATCAACTCTTGTAATTCTCATATTCATCAAGATCAATCAAGCAGGAAGTAGGGTATTACCTCCATCAAGAGGGCCCGAACCTGGGTAAACATCGTGTCCCCCATCTCCTGTTACCATCGACCTTAGACGCATAGTTCGGGACCCCCTACCCGAGATCCGCCGGTTTTGACACCGATAGGTTTCTTGCCAAACCACAATTCATAAGGTGTCGTCTCAATGGATTTAGATGGTGCCCTATTTAACGTGAATGTAGCCGTCTCTAAAGCATAACCCCAAAATGATAGCGGTAAATTAGTAAGAGACATCATAGATCACACCATATCTAATAAAATGCGGTTACGACGTTCGGACACACCATTACGCTATGGTGTTCCAGGTTGCGTGAGTTGCGAAACTATTCCACATGGTTTCAAATTAAGACCAAACTCATAACTCAAATATTCACCTCCACGATCAGATCGTAGAAACTTTATTTTCTTGCAACGATGATTTTCTACTTCAATCTGAAATTCTTTGAACTTTTCAAATGTTTCAGACTTATGTTTCATCAAGTAGATATATCCATATCTGCTCAAATCATCTGTGAAGGTCAGAAAATAATGATACCCGTCGTGAGCCTCAACACTCATCGGAGCGCATACATCATTATGTATTATTTCCAATAAGTCTGTTGCTCGCTCCATAGTTCCGAAGAATGGAGTCTTAGTCATCTTGCCCATGAGGCATGGTTCGCAAGCATCAAGTGATTCCAAAAGCCCATCAGCATGGAGTTTCTTCATGCGATTTACACCAATCTGACCCAAATGGCAGTGCCACAAATAAGTTGCACTATCATTATTAAACTTGTATCTTTTGGCTTCAATACTATGAATATGTGTGTCACTACTATCGACATTCAACAAAAATAGACCACTCATCAAGGGTGCATGACCATAAAGGATATTACTCATAAAAATAGAACATCCATTATTCTCTGATTTAAATGAATAATCGTCTCGCATCAAACAAGATCCAGATATAATGTTCATGCTTAACGCTGGCACCAAATAACAATTATTCAGGTCTAAAACTAATCCCGAAGGTAGATGTAGAGGTAGCGTGCCAACGGCGATCACATCGACTTTGGAACCATTTCCTGCGTGCATCGTCACCTCGTCCTCAGCCAATCTTTGCTTAATCTGTAGCCCCTGTTTCGAGTTGCAAATATGAGCAACAGAACCAGTATCAAATACCCAGGCGCTACTACGAGCATTAGTAAGGTACACATCAATAACATGTGTATCAAATATACCTTTCACTTTGCCATCCTTCTTATCCGTCAAATACTTGGGGCAGTTCCGCTTCCAATGACCAGTCCCTTTGTAGTAGAAGCACTCAATCTTAGGCTTAGGTCCAGACTTGGGCTTCTTCACTTGAGGAGCAACTTTCTTGCCGTTCTTCTTGAAGTTCCCCTTCTTCCCTTTACCCTTTTTGTTGAAACTAGTGGTCTTATTAACCATCAACACTTGATGATCCTTCTTGATTTCTACCTCCGAAGCCTTTAGCATTGCGAAGAGATCAGGAATTGTCTTGTTCATCCCGTGCATATTAAAGTTCACCATGAAGCTTTGTAGCTTGGTGGCAGTGATTGAAGAACTCTGTCAATGACACTATCATCAGGAAGATTAACTCCCAGTTGTGTCAAGTGGTTGTGGTACCCCAGACATTCTGAGTATATGTTCACTGACAGAACTATTCTCCTCGATCTTGTAGCTATAGAACTTATTGGAGACTTCATATCTCTCAATCCGGGCATTTTCTTGAAATATTAACTTCAACTCTTGGAACATCTCATATGCTCCATGACGTTCAAAATGTCATTGAAGTCCCGGTTCTAAGACGTAAAGCATGGCACACTGAACTATCGAGTAGTCATCAGCTTTGCTCTACCAGATGTTCGTAACGTCCGGAGTTGCTCCTGCAGCGGGTCTTGCACCTAGCGGTGCTTCCAGGACGTAATTCTTCTGTGCAGCAATGAGGATAATCCTCAAGTTACGGACCCAGTCCATGTAGTTGCTACCATCATCTTTCAACTTAGCTTTCTCTAGGAACGCATTAAAGTTCAAAGGAACAGTAGCACGGGCCATTGATCTACAACAACATAGACATGCAAAATACTATCAGGTACTAAGTTCATGATAAATTAAAGTTCAATTAATCATATTACTTAAGAACTCTCACTTAGATAGACATCTCTCTAGTCATCTAAATGATCACGTGATCCATATTAACTAAACAATGTCCACGTGAGATGGAGTAGCTTTCAATGGTGAACATCACTATGTTGATCATATCTACTATATGATTCATGCTCGACCTTTCGGTCTCAGTGTTCCGAGGCCATAACTGCATATGCTAGGCTCGTCAAGTTTAACCCGAGTATTCTGCGTATGCAAAACTGGCTTGCACCCGTTGTATGTGAACGTAGAGCTTATCACACCCGATCATCATGTGGTGTCTCGGCACGACAAACTGTAGCAATGGTGCATACTCAGGGAGAACACTTGTACCTTGAAATTTAGTGAGAGATCATCTTATAATGCTACCGCCGTACTAAGCAAAATAAGATGCATAAAGGATAAACATCAAATGTAATCAATATAAGTGATATGATATGGCCATCATCATCTTGTGCCTTTGATCTCCATATCCAAAGCACCGTCATGATCACCATCTTCACCGGCTTGACACCTTGATCTCCATCGTAGCATTGTTGTCGTCTCGCCAGATATTGCTTCTACGACTATTGCTACCGCTTAGTGATAAAGTAAAGCAATTACATGGCGATTGCATTTCATATAATAAAGCGACAACCATATGGCTCCTGCCAGTTGCCGATAACTTTTACAAAATATCATCATCTCATACAACAATTTATATATCATCACGTCTTGACCATATCACATCACAGCAAGCCCTGCAAAAACAAGTTAGACGTCTTCTACTTTGTTGTTGCAAGTTTTATGTGGCTGCTACAGGCTTCTAGCAAGAATCGTTCTTACCTACGCATCAAAACCACAATGATTTTTCGTCAAGTGTCTTGTTCTAACCTTCAACAAGGACCGGGCGTAGTCAAACTCGATTCAACTAAAGTTGGAGAAACAGACTCCCACTAGCCACTTGTGTGCGAAGCACGTCGATAGAACCAGTCTCATGAACGCGGTCATGTAATGTCGGTCTGGGCCGCTTCATCCAACAATACCACCGAATCAAAGTATGACATGCTGGTAAGCAGTATGACTATTATTGCCCATAACTCTTTGTGTTCTACTCGTGCATATAACATCTACGCATAGACCTGGCTCTGATGCCACTGTTGGGGAACGCAGTAATTTCAAAAAAAAAATCCTACGATCACGCAAGATCTATCTAGGAGAAGCATAGCAACGAGTGGGAAGAGTGTGTCCATGTACCCTCATAGACCAAAGCGGAAGCATTTTATCAACACGGTTGATGTAGTCGTATGTCTTCACGGTCCGACCAATCCTAGCACCGAACGTACGGCACCTCCGTGTTCAGCACATGTTCAGCTCGATGACGTCCCTCCTACTCTTGATCTAGTTGAGGCCGAGGGAGAGTTTCGTCAGCATGACGGTGTGGTGACGGTAATGATGAAGTTACCGGTGCAGGGCTTCGCCTAAGCACTATGACAATATGACCGAGGTGTGTAACTGTGGAGGGGGACCCCGCACGCGGCTAAAAGATCAACTTGTGTGTTCTAGGGTGCCCCCTCCCCACGTATATAAAGGAGGGGGAGGACGAGGACGGCCAAGGGGGAGGTGTGCCATGGGGGGAGTCCTACTAGGATTCCTAACCTAGTAGGATTCACCCCCCCCCCCCTTCCTATTCCAAGTGGGAGAAGGGGGGAAGGAGGAGGAGGAGGAGAGAAGGAAGGAGGGGGGCGCCACCCCCTCCCCTTGTCCAATTCGGATTGGGGCAAGGGGGCGCGCGCCACCTCCTGGCCGGCCCTCTCTCTTCTCCACTAAGACCCATGAGGGCCAATAACTTCCCGGGGGGCGGTTCCGGTAACCCCCGGTACTTCAAAACTTATCCGAAGCAACCCGAACCATTCCGATGTCCGAATGTAGCCTTCAAATATATGAATCTTTATGTCTCGACCATTTCGAGACTCCTCGTCATGTCTGTGATCTCATCCGGGACTCCGAACAAATTTCGGTCATCAAAACACATAACTCATAATATAAATCGTTATCGAACGTTAAGCGTGCGGACTCTATGGGTTCTAGAACTATGTAGACATGACCGAGACACATCTCCGGTCAATAACCAATAGCGGAACCTGCATGCTCCTATTGGCTCCTACATATTCTATGAAGATCTTTATCGGTCAAACCGCATAACAACATACGTTGTTCCCTTTGTCATCGGTATGTTACTTGCCCGAGATTCGATCGTTGGTATCATCATACCTAGTTCAATCTCATTACCGGAAAGTCTCTTTACTCGTTCCGTAATGCATCATCCCGCAACTAACTCATTAGTCACATTGCTTGCAAGGCTTATAGTGATGTGCATTACCGAGAGGGCCCAGAGATACCTCTCCGACAATCGGAGTGACAAATCCTAATCTCGATCTATGCCAATCCAACAAACACCATCGGAGACACCTGTAGAGCATCTTTATAATCACCCAGTTACATTGTGACGTTTGATAGCACACTAAGTGTTCCTCCGGTATTCGGGAGTTGCATAATCTCATAGTCATAGGAACATGTATAAGTCATGAAGAAAGCAATAGCAATAAACTAAACGATCATAGTGCTAAGATAACGGATGGGTCTTCTCCATCACATCATTCTCTAATGATGTGATCTCATTCATCAATTGATAACACATGTATATGGCTAGGAAACTTAACTATCTTTGATTAACAAGCTAGTCAAGTAGAGGCATACTAGGGACACTTTGTTTGTCTATGTATTCACACATGTACTAAGTTTCCGGTTAATACAATTCTAGCATGAATAATAAACATTTATCATGATATAAGGAAATACCAATAATAACTTTATTATTGCCTCTAGTGCATATTTCCTTCAGTTTGATGCACGAAGTTGGAGACGCCCTAAGAGCATCTCCAACTAGACCACAACTTTCCCCTATAAGCCTTAGCAGATAGCTCAACCACCCCGAGCAAAAAATACCATCCAATCAGACCCCTGTACCCAACCCATATGTTCGGGTTGTCCGGCACTCCTCAAAACCAACCCATATGTGGGTCGGATTTGTGTCTGTGTTGATGCGTCTGCCATGTGAGACTGAGTGGTGAGCCCATGTCAAAACCCATCTATCCACCCGGGTTGGTCACCGGTTTGATCCCGCTTCATGGCTGGCATGTCACCCAAGGGGTCGACCCCCTACTATTTAAGTTGTACAACGAGGGTAAACACTTACCGCCCCATTTCCTGTCGTCCTCACCTCCATAGATTCCCCAACCGCATCCCCTTACATTACTTTCTCGTTGTCTGCCATGGTTCGCGAGAAGGTGACCTATTACAAAATGCTCACGCTGGAGCATCAGGTGGAGACCGCGATAGATATGTGTGCCACCCAGATTGCGCCTGACGTACCCCCAAGTGCTCCAAACCTGAGCTTGGAGGAAGAGGAGGAGAAGGAGGAGGGAAGAGGAGGCGGCAACCAGGAGGATGACCTCGCTGCCGGAGGATGCTAGTTTGTCATGGGTGGGGCGAAGGAACAATTATATCCCGTCAAAGAAACAATAAAGAGCACCTCGCAACAGAGGCACTGATGTAGTACTAGCACGCAGGCGCTGCCACCTTCGCATCTCTCATCTCGCGTCCTAGTGGACAAGAACATGTCCATCTTTGAGTTGCTCCCGTTCAAGCGGGTAGTGGTGGTGAAGCATCGCGTTATCCACATCACAAACGTTCAGTGGGAGTGGCTCTTCATGGACGAGGAAGAGGAGACATCCTTGATTCACCCACCACCAATGACCAGGTTGTTAGTGGCTCCGACAAGGAGGTCATCAACATCTCCCACAATGATGAGTAGGATTATTAGGGTAGGTTTTTCTTTAAATGTATCTCGTTTTTATCTATGTCTAATGAACTATGTATGATGAAATCAACATTCTATGGTGTTGTATAAAGTAAGGATTTGGATATGAGGAGGACAGCTAGTCGGCTGTGGACATGGACAAGTGAGAGGTGAGCCACGATGTCTGCAGAAGAACTCATATGCATACAAGGACATATAACAACACAAATTTTCTCCAACATATCTCCACAAAAACTTCCCCGATAAGTGGTTGCTACCTTAGTGGAGTGTCTCAATAAATTAGGGTAGATTTACAGGTGAGATAATTTAGCAAATCCCCATAAATCTTCCCAAATAATCTCCTTTCATTTCTCTTTGAACTCGAGAGGAAGTTTGGCCGATCGGGAGATGTCTGGTACCCTCGAGAAGCGTGGAGGTGACAATCAAGAGGCAATGGTCGGTCACTGCCCGCATGTTGAGACCCATAGCTAGGAGGCAGTGGGTTGGCGAGGAGAGGCCGGTCGTGTTGGTGCGACGGTCATGCTGATGTGGAGAGGTGGCTGGGGCCAGCTGTTATGGTGGGGAGAGATGGTTGGGATGGCAAAGAGAAGCGACATCACTATTGTAGATCTTGCGTGCCTCCCATCCGCTACTCGCCTTCCCTCCACATGTTGAAGGTGTCACCCCCTCGCGGCAACAGTATTGCGGATCCCAAATTCAATGGTGTGCACTTGCAACCGTGGCTTTGTAGGGATATTCGGCGGCACGCACTAGATTGTAGTAGTGGAGTGGCGGGCTCATAGAATCAGGAGATGACATTTGCAGTGGTGTCTATGTAGGCGCAACACAATGACAGAAGCTTGCAACATCTGTTGTTCGGGGGTGGTCGGTGAGGAGCACTCTCGCTTGTAGCAACACGCAAAATGCTTGCAACATCCGGTAGTCGACCCACGGTGTTGTTTGGCAGCCGACATTGCACCCGGTGGCTCCTTTGCAGCATCGCCCCAGGGGGTCTTGCTGGGTGGCCTGATTGATGTAGCACACCCCCTCAAAGCTTTTTATAGCACTCCCATGACGGTATGCCTGGGGTCAGGGGTCTCAGTAAGGGATGGGCAGCTAGCATCCATGCAGGCGCGAGGCTGGAGAGATAGGAGGCATTAGTGGTTGGGTAAGAAGCAGCGCAGAAAGGAGGAGGCTTGCTCCGATGATGGAGCTAGCAAGGAGAGAGAGGGTTGATTTGTGGCCAGGCTAAGTTGGATGACGAACGTGTGGTTTGGGATGTTTTTGGATATAAGAAGGGAAGGGGTAAGGAGCCTTTACCAGAAAAAGAAATTCAACGGACTTCATGGACGAGGAGGTGGAGGATGAATGGTATGGCTTGCTCACTTGCTTAAAACTTATTTTCCAAAATAAGGAGAAAGAATATAAATCTCCAAATGTATGGCGGGGGCACATGGTAGACGGACTAGACGACCAATGAAGCAGCCTGATTGATAGGTCGATGTACATCATTTCCTTGCGCCAAAAAATGTAGGACTCTTTCCTTATGTCAATCCCACATGCCAAATAAACATGAAAATTATGACTGTGGAGTAAACTAGTCAGCAATGATGTAGTTACAAATCAATAGCATGCATCCATTTTTGTTACACAAAAGAAACTTGCATCACTACGTGACAAGATAACCCCATTTTTCTTGAAACAGAGGCGGAAGCTTTGCCTCACTGCATTAATTAAGCATTAATTAAGAAGGGTTTAGACTTTAGAGATACAACAAATACGGATAAAAGACGTCCGGGAGCAGAGTCTACTCTTGTGGCATTAAAGAACTTGGCAACCTCCAACCCCAAAGCGTGGCCTTGGCCTTTATCTTGCTCAAAATTGCATTTGGCATGGACAACACCTTCATAAAAACCCTCACATTCCTTTCATTCCAAATCCCATATTACCAACATGACGGGGGATGTGGTGCCTTTCCTAATGTTAGAGTCGATGTTCACAACGTGATGCCACCAAGCCTTGATGGAGTCGAAGTTGTTCCATGCATTGGACTCGGCCTGTATGTGACACATCCATGCCTTGATCTCCACCCAATGCACCGCATGTATATGCAGTAGAAATGATGTGTGGCGTTGTTTTCAACTCTCTTTTGCATAATTGGCGTAGCCCACAATTTGGCCATCCTCTCATTTGCAACATGTCGGTCTTCCAAACCCGGTCCTAGATGATGAGCTAAGTGAAAATATTGTGCTTCCATGGTGCTCGACTGCTCCATACGCCAGCTTCATGTGAGAGGCCACCAAATCCTCCAGTTGGACCTTGTATGTTGAGGAAGTGAGTACTCCCCGGTGGGTGTTAGCTTCCAAGAAATTTGATCATGCACCTCCTCATCAAGGTGGACCTCCTAGAGGCCGACCCAAAGCTCATAAAACTCTAAAATGTGTTGTACCATATGACTAGCTCATGTTGGTGTTTGCAATCCATATATCCTCCTCCAAGGCAAACTGGGTTGTGTCATTCTTGCCTATCAAGATGGAAAAATGGAAGAGCAGAGTGTCTTTTGGCTTACACCCTCCAAGCCATGGAGAATGCCACAAAGGTGCCAACTGCAAATTGCCAATCGTGATGATGGTGCTCTCGTAGAACATGTTCATGTCATCCCCGTTGCATGGGTGTCCCAATCCAAGCCAAGGTCTGTCACGATCCTTCCAAGCTTGCCACAACTAGAGAAGCCGCAATGCCCTAGCAAAATTTTCCATGTCTAATATGCCCAAGCCAACAAACCATCATTTTACATTTTCCTCCCAACACTCTATATGTGCTACCCCGTAGAAATGATCGTTGCAGCTTGGTGATCAAGGTCGTTGTTCCCAGGGGACAGTAAGTGATGTGAGGTGGTCGATGGACTGCAAGGTGATGACTAATTTGATCCAAGTTCTCCTCCCCGCCATCATGATGTATTTACCTTCTAGCAATCTGTCAAGCACGTTGGAAGTCCACGACAGACAAGTGATTCATCAAAAGTGAGAGCCCAAGGTACCTGAAAGAGAATTGGGAGTGGACCACCAAAAAAGCACCCAAGATGTCCACAAGGTTGATGTTGGAGCATATGACAAGGGCTACCAAGCTCTTATGCACACTCGTGACAAGTCAAGTGACATTCCCAAAGCCCTAGCTAGAGAATGGCGCCAAGCATTGCAACATCCTCCTTGATGGGCGCTAAGAAGATAGCCACATCATCGGCATATAAAGAGGTACGAGACATGCTCCTCTCCCTCTCAATATTTGAATGTGCCCATTAGTCGTTGCCATATCCAAAATTTGTTGCAGCGGGTCGATAGTGAAAATGAACAGCTGGGGCGACAAAGCATCTCCTTTCAAAAGGCCTTTCCATGCTGAATAGGATTGCCGGGGACCCCGTCTAGGAGAACCCAAGAAGTAGAGGTGGGTATAAGAGTAGTCAGCCACCCATGGTATCTCATGGGGAGCCTCTATTTTCCATTAATTAAGTAAAGCAAGTACTCACATCTAACAGAGTCAAAAGCTTTCTTGATGTCCAACTTAAGAAGGAGGGATGGGGTGTTTGACCTATGGAACCGATGACCGTAATTTCGAACATACAAAAAATTGTCATGGATGCTTCTGGATTTGACGAAAGAACCTAGGGTGTCCGAGATTAGGGTGTTCATGAAGGGGGCGAGTCTCATTGCCATGATCTAGGCCAAAATCTTAGCACCCTCTTTTTTCATGAATTAGACTAATGGACCAGAAATTTGTGATGGACACAGCACCCTCTTTTTTCGGCAATAGGGCCACATTTGTTGAGTCCAGCCAATGAATTTTTTTTGGATGCATGCTTGAGAAAACAGATACAACTACCATAAGTTCCCCTTTGACTATAGGCCAACAAATCTTAAAAACGCCCCTATAAATCCGTTCAGACCCGGTGCCTTGTCACTTTGCATGGCTTCATGGTGGCAAGAACATCCTCCGAAATATTCCACTTGGTTCTGAAGATGGACCTCTCGGAGCTCACAACCATGCATGTAGATTTGCACGAAACCGACTAATGCACACATGGTTCACATTTCACTTATTTTTATCTCTTGGATGGTAAATTTGGCTAAAATCTCCTTTGACAAGACACATGACCCATTGGGCCGGTTTATGATCAAGAAGCTCTGAAAAAAAAATACCTTTTCTATTGCTCGACGTTGGGCCATACACAGAAGTAATACGTAATGAAACTTAATCTCTAGTCATGGTGATGGTGACAGAAAGGCACTAAGGCAGTAAGTGCCCATGGTGGTGTCCATGGCCTAGAAGAGATCATCATTCCACAAGATTGCAATCCCCCCTCCAATGTCGTTGGTCGGCATTTGTGTGAAACCTTTCATCCTGAAACATCAAAGCTAAGTAGCGGTTGCGGCGTCAATGTCATGAAGCTTACAACGTGTTTGGTTGATGTCCACAGCATTGTAAGCCTGTGTTGGACCATGCCTGAGATATGCCTGGCAGTTGTTTGGTTCTTATCCCGAGAGAGAACATGCTTTGCTTGGCTTAGGTGTTCCTAGCAAGGCAGTTAGCATGAGCTCTTTATAAGAAAATAGAAGAAATGGAATGCCTAGTCCAGGCACTAGTCTTTACCCTGGCCCAGGCGTCCTATTTTTTGTGCCTGGCGTGCTGCAACATCAGTCTTGGTAGCCATCGGTACTATTTAAAACAGTAAACAATTCAGTAATGACACTACTAGGCCAGAGAAGGAACCAAACACAAGTACACCAGGCTAAAAAATTCTAGGGTCGCGCTAACTGTCACACGTGTGGTAGGAAGGGAGACGCACCACACGTCTCTAATGTAAACAGATTGCCACATCATCGCATGCATGCATGCAGGAATCTTTTTGGATTTTCAGTTTTTAAAATGTTTTATCTCTTAAACGAAAAATCCGATTGAAAATCTGTTTTCACCATTAAATCCCTCGCGATGAGATCTTCGAAACTAGATCCCATGTTGATATGTTTTAATGAAAAAAAAATTGGATTAAAAGTTGTCATGTCTATTGCATATGAATTGCCATGATGTTTACACTGAAGTTGCCATGATATGTTTCAGCTATTTCTTCTACATTTAAAAGTAAATTTTGGCATTTATAAAACGGGGAATTAATGGTGTGTTTGGTTGCGTTCTCGTCTCAGCATAGTTGTTCCCTCTTCATGCATGCTTAACTCAACACCGCTCTTCATGCATGCTTCTAGTGTATTTGTGCTAAGCTAGTGTAGACTCACGCACCCTCCATGCACTCTATCAAACACCCAAAAGTGGGTCGAGAAGGGAACTCTTGGGCTCATGCACCCTTCATACACCCTACCGAACACCCCCTAAGAAACTAGACTTGCCATGAACCATAAACTAAAATTGCCATGATACATGCACGTAAAATTGCCATGGTTCATACAAAAAATAATTTTCATGGTCAAAGTACTGGAGTTGCCATCATCAAAATACTAAAATTGCCATGATCTACAAACTAAAATTGCCACATGGCAACTTCAGTTTAAGCCCTATGGCAACTGCAGTGTAAACATCGTGGCAACTTCTGGCAAAAAAAAATCGTCGAAACATATCAACATGGGGTCTAGTTTTGAAGATCTCGTCGAGACGGATTTAATGGTGAAAACGGATTTTTAGTTCGCCTTTTTATTTAGGAGATACTACATTTTTAAGCCAAAAACCAAAAAAAATCTGCTGATGTCATCTATTCATACGTGGCAAAATGAGTGATGATGGAGGCGTGTGGGCGATGTGCAAACGCCCACACGTGTGGGCGTTAACATTTCCGAAATTCTATCGTCTCAGGCATGCCTCCTTCCCAGGCATAGTGTCTAGAGTCCAAATCAAACAGCTCCGGAAAGTATGCAATGTTGGAAGCCGATGCCACAATGGACTCATGTGCACCGTGGTTCTCCTATATCTGGGCAGTTGCCCTCGCACATTTCAGTTCACAATGCAAGCCGTACACCATGTATTTGTGATACTGGAGGTAATCACACCTTAGTATTATGACTTCACATTGAGCTACATCAGCTTTAGAGCTATCATCCGGATTGTGGACATGCTCCTGAAGTCCTGATAGATGTTCTACAGTAGAACATATCTTAGACCTCCAAGAAAATTTAGATTTGACATTAACTTACAAAAAGTCAACACAGACTAATAATAAGAGATACTACTATTGTCAACAGCTGCACAGGAACAAATCTTGATCTATAATTTTGCACACACACAGCCACATTCGTCTATTTGTCAGATATCCTGCCTGCAACTGCAATTTTCAAAACGTTAAACGAAGGACCCGATTATGAATCTACTGCCATCTTTTTCCCAAGATGCAATTTTAGAACAGTTAAACGAACGATAAGCAGATTTAGTTACAACTTCTGCCGAACAATGCCCTGCTTAGTTCGTTGCCAATGGTATTTACAATTTCAGCCAACCAGCCCTGCGCCCCCAACTGCGATCCCCCAATTGAAGAGACGAAACAGAGACATACAATAACATGAGTGGCACACAAATAGCAGTAGGAGAATACTAGTAGTTCTGATCGATACAACGTCATCACTTGCGGACGTAAACTTAAGACCCAATAGTTGATAAAAAAACTTAAGACACAATTGATCGATCGCCAGGAGGAATCCTACTCTAATCCATGGCACACATTAGACAGACAGATAGATGCTGCTCAGTAGATCAAGCTTCTTCGTCGCTGTCGTGGGGGATGACCTCGTACTGGTCGGCGGGGAGGTTGGCCCTTGGGTCGTCGTCGTTGAAGACGTCGACCTGGACGTAGGCGTAGCCGTCGCGCTTGAAGTCGGCGAGCACCCTCTCGTTCTCGTCGCGCTCGGCCTTGATGGCGTCCATGGCCTCGCGGAGCTCCTCCGGGAAGTTGGGCAGGGGATCGCGAGGCTTCTTGTCCCACTCGAGCAGCCACTTGATGTAGCTGTTCCGATGGTCTATCTTCACCATCACCTGCTTCTTGATCCCATACCCCTCGTCAAGGTACAACCTCAACCACTCGGGGGATGTAGGCGCCGCCATCGAGATCGATTCCGTCGGAACCTCCCCTTCTCGATCTGGTTGGGTGGGTTGCTGTGTGGATACTATGTTGGCCAGGTGCTCCGGGGTGCCGTACATATAGTTGTCCCAAGCGGACAAGCGGTCATGCCCTATCTCTGTCGGAAACGGGTTCCTTAGCAGGCGGTTAAAGGAAGACGTCCCATGGGCTTGCATAAAATTTGGGGAACGCTTTAGCATCAAGCGCCGGCTTGTTCTAAATAAAAACAGAAAAAGAAAAAACCGTGGCCGAATCCAGTTCTCGTGCTCCCCATGTAGGGCAATAAGCCGCGGCGGGCTCGGACGCGGTGCGCGTGTGTGCGTGCGGTGGACGCGTCGGGTCCGGCCCGTGGTGGGCACGGGTGCGTGTGTGCATGTCCGTGGATGTGTGCATGTGTGCGTGATTTAGTTGATGCAACGCGCGGGTGTGGAGACCACGTCCGGCGTCGGGTGCGCCCGCGGCGATCACGTAGGGGCGCGAGGGGCGTGCGCGAGTCGGAGCGCGCGGGACGTGGGGACTGGGTGAGTGGGTGCGTATGGGCACGGGCTGGGCACGTGGGTATAAAGCGCTCACCCCACCGGTGTATTGTGTTGTGTGTTCGAGTTTGACCTCAAGGATAAAGCAGAAAAACGTTGTTCGTGCGGCAGGGTGTTTGAGCGCCCGAAAATCCTCTGTGTCCTTCTTCTTCCTCTCGGACCTTATCTCCAGTGATTGCCGTCGTCTGCTAGGGCTAGTTGCGCCAATATTTGGTATCAGAGCGAGGAGCGAGGGGCTCGTCGACGGCGCAGGCGGGAGCTCGGTGTCGATGGCGATGCCGGTGCTCACACCGGACAACTACACGGTGTGGGCGATCAAGGCACATGCCATCCTCGACACCCACACTCTCTGGGAGGCGGTGGCGCCGACGGGAGATGTGGTGATCGACGGGAAGAAGTGCAAGACGGCGCGTGCCATGCTCCTCGGCACGCTGGCGGAGGATCTTCTGTTGCAGGTGTCGGCGAAGCTCACGGCCAGGGAGGTATGGGACTCCCTGAAGGTGCGTTTCGTCGGCGCTGATCGGGTGTGGGAGGCCCGGCTCGCGACGCTGCGCGGGGACTTCGATCGGCTACGAATGGCGGATGGCGAGGCTTTGGACGTCTACGCCGGTAGGCTGGCCGCGATGACTGGGCGCTACGCGAGCTTGGGGGCGACGCTCGGAGACGCGGCGCTCGTGAAGAAACTCCTGTACACCGTCCCCGAGCGCTTGTACCCCGCCGTCGCCGGGATCGAGCAATTCTGCAACATCGACAAGATGGTGTTCGATGAGGCGCTTGGGCGACTGCGTGCGTTCGACAAGCGGACGCGGCATCGCGGACAAGACAGCGGCGAGCACGGGGGCGATCAGCTGCTCCTGACGGCGGCGCAGTGGGCGGCGCGGGAACGGCAGCAGGGCAGCGCTCGGGACGACGATGGCAGCAGGACCGTGGTGTCAGGCAACAGCGGGAACCGGCGCAGCCGCTGCTACAACTGCGGGCAGCGCGGCCATTTCCGGCGCAACTGCACTCATCAAAGGAAGGCGGCGGTGGTGGAGGAGCGGGCGTTGTTGGCGGACGTCGGCGTTGAGGACGCCGGCCTCCTCTAGGCCGTGGCTTAGGTGGGTGAATGTAGGGCAATAAGCCACGGCGGGCTCGGTCACGGTGCCCGTGTCTGCATGCGGTGGACGCTTCGGGTCCGGCCTGTGGCGGGCACGGGTGCGTGCGTGTGTCCGTGGATGTGTGCGTGTGTGCGTGCGTGCGTGAGTTAGTTGGCGCAATGCACGGGTGTGGAGACCGCGTCGGACGTCGGGTGCGACCGCGGCGATCGCGTAGGCCTGCAAGGGGCGTGCGCGAGCCGGAGCGCGCGGGACGTGGGGAGTGGGTGAGTGGGTGCGTATGGGCGCGGGCTGGCGTGTGTGGGCACGCGGGTATAAAGCCCTCACCTCGCCGGTGTATTGTGCTGTGTGTTCTGAGTTCGAACTCGAGGAGAAAACAGAAAAAACTTCGTTCGTGCGGCAAGGTGTTTGAGCGCCCAAAAATCCTATGTGTCCTTCTTCTCCTCTCTGACTTTGTCTCCGGTAATCGCCGTCGTGTGCTAGGGCTAGCTGCGCCAACACCCCAGGCTGCAGTGTTTCTGCCCCCAGCCATCTCTCTCCGACGCCCCACGCTCAGTCCCCCCATGGAAAGCCCTCATCTCCGCAGCCCTCGTGCTTCCCAAACACACCTTCTCACTGCCTCCCAGTGACCTACGCATGGCTCTCCTTCGAGCTGCCGCAAGGCCGACTGGCCACACGCGACGCGGGTAGGGGCACAGTGTTGCAAGGGCCGCACGGCAGCGCCGAGCTGCGTCCGACGGGACTGGCTATTGGTCAACCGACTGATTTTTTTGAAGGTCAGTCAATTGACCTCAAACTGTTTCAGTCGAGCCTCATTAATTAGGTCCAGTTACGGTAGTTGCAGCAGCAGAAGCCCAACACACAAGTGCAAGCTGCAGTCCAGTACTGCCAAGCAAGTATTTTTTTTCTGTACAATGATTATGGCTGCTCTAGTATGTTGTTGGACAAGCGTTTGTAGATGATCGATGAATAGCACTCTCACACATATTGACTTTGCTCAAAAAAAGAAAAATCTCACATGTTGGCAAACAATATGTATATTTATTTCATGCATGCATACAATACAAATAAAAACATATACATACATACATACATACATATATATGCACTGAAATTATTGGACTGCAGAAATGAGCATATAATAGCGATATAATATACATGTATATTCATACATACAATTTACACGTATTATTATACATACATATACATGTATTATTACTGTGCAAAAATGGGCATATAACGGCGATATCTCCAAAAAAAGTGTTTCCTAAAAACTTGCACAAAATTTGCACTGAAATTGCACTTTTTTGAAATATGCAAAGAAAAAGCATATTATAGTGCATTTTTTGCATTCTACTATAATTTACACGTAGTGTAACAGAAATAATGCATTTCCTTTAAGAGGAAAGAAAATTAAAAAGAACTTGCGCACAACTTTGCACTGAAATTGCACTTTATTGTAATATGCAAAAATAATCATATAATCATGAAATTTTGGCACATATTTTATAGTATTTGTCTGCATATAATTACAATGAGCCAAAAACCCACAAAAAAACCAATAAAGGAAAGAAAACAGGTAAAATAAAAACACATAGAAATAGAAAACAGAAATAAAAAATAAAGTAAAAGTGAGCATATTATAGTGAGATTTCCACAAAAAAAGTGTTTTCTCAAAAGTAATGGATTAGTGACATCGGTATTACCCTTACAAAAGAAAAAAAACTAAATAATAAAAATGTTTTAAAAACTGAAACAAAATTAAAAAAAGATGTTTTTACGACCAATGAATTCGTGGCATTGGTATTGCCCCTCCATAAAAGAAAAGTCAAAACAATGAAGTTTTCTAAGAAAGAATGGAACAGTTTATGAAGAAAGAAAATGAAAATGAAAAATCTTTCAAAACATGCACACAATTTGCACTGAAATTGCACTTTTTTGAATATGCAAAGAATAAGCGTATAACATTGGATTTTTTGCATTATACTATAATTTACATATATTTTAACTGAAATAATCTATTTTTCTTGAAGAAGAAAGAAAATTTAAAAAAAATTGCGCACAACTTTACACCAAAATTGCACTATCGTAATATGATAAAATGATCATTTAATCATGAAATTTTGGTAAATATTATATTGTATTTGTTTGTATATAATTACACACAGCCAAAACCCCACAAAAAACAAAAAAATAATCAATAAAGGAAAGACAGAAAGAAAGAAAGAAAAAGAAAAAGAAAAACGCATAGAAACGGAAAACAAAAATAAAAAAGCAAAAGTACCCACAAAAGAAAGAATTGAATTTCCTAGGGAAGAATGATTTAGTGGCATTGGTATTGCCATTCAAGAACAAAGAAAATAGAAATTAAAAAATACAAGAATATGCATATAAAAGTGGAACTTTTGCAAAAACAAAATCTGAGAAAAATGAATAGTGGAATTGGTATTAACCTCAAAGTAGAATGAAAATAAGAAAAGACTAAAACATTATCCAAACAATGATTTTTTCCGAAAAGAATGAATTAGTGGTGTTGGTATTTCTTTAGGAAGAAGAGAGAATTAAAAAAATTGCACACAACTTTGCACCAAAGTTGCATTTATCATAATATGCAAAAATAATCACAAAATCATGAATTTTTGGCACATATGTATAGTATTATTTGTTTGTATATAATTACGCTCAGCCAAAAACCCACAAAAAAATAACCAAGAAAGGAAAAGAAAGAAAAATAAAAAGAAAAATGGATCTCAGAAAAGCAAAAACAAGCCCATGAAGCAATTCGACTGACCCAAAATAGGGACCAATCGATTCCAGCCCAACTCAGCACCAAAATGACACAGAAAGAAAAAAAACAGAAAACTGCACACATCTTAAAGCAAAATCGAAGGGCCACAAAATCGACTGACCCAAAAAAGAATTTTCGGCTGACTGACATATAGCTAAATTGGCATCCGACATGGCTACAAGATGCGACATCTCGCATGGCGGCGAGCTGCGACAATCATTGCGCGACGAGCTGGAACCATAGTTGTGGAGGTTGCTAAAACCGTGAAATCGGCTTGCTGGAACTGTGACCGGGGCGAGCTGGAACCATGGTCGTGGGTTGCTGCAATCATTGACATGAAAAGCTTCCACCGTATATGAGAAAAGTTTCAGTCAGCAATAGAAAATTCTTCAACCATGGCACTGCGCAAGAGAAAATATTACGACCATTGACGTGAAAGCTTCCCCATAAATGAAAAAACAGAAAAAGGTACAATCGCTGATAGAGAAAGCTTCGACCATAGTTGGAAAAAGCTTCAACCTGCGACGGAACAAGCTGCTGGGTGAGCCGATGACCCACACGGCGATTTTGCACCCACGTGTTGTGACAGTAGCGTTGCGGCGAGCCGACGAGCTCAGGCGACAGGCGAGATAGGAGGGTGCTGTTGTGGGGCTGAAACCGTCCAATGGCAGATCCGCTGTTCTGGATGCGGAATCCATGGCAACATGAGAACGAGGCGTGCTCGTAGACAAATGGGAGAACGAAGACGACGAGCGGCGATGTGAGTTGCTTCTTTGCAAGAGGACGGCTGTAGCCCTCGCCGGAGCGCATGCATGCGATTGCTGAGGGCGGAGACACCTGTGGCGGGGCGAGGGCTAGCAGGCAGAAAGAGAATCGTGTTTCCTTTTTGCGTTGACCATGAGGAAGGAGACGATTCAGAAAGAGGCATCGTACGATGCGGATGGCTCAATCTAGTGGCTGCGCAGCGGCCAGCCGGGTGCTTGCGCCGGTCTACCGACGCCTAGCGCCTGCCAAAAAATCAAGCGCCGTTTTTTTTTTGACAATGTAAGACTTTATTTCTCAGATAAGGTGAGAAATAAAGTCCGGGATAGCATCTTCCCAAACCTCAGAGGATCTAATAGACAAGGATGATTTAGCTACACAATCAAGCCCCGGTTGATTACGTGTTGTGTCAGATTGACTAAGTGTTGTCAATGATATTGAGACAGAAGAGGAGGAATACATGAAGCTATTATCAGAAATATCAATTCCCAGAGATCATATGAGACCCTCTATAAAAAAAACATGAATTTTAGAGTTTGAACTATGAAGCTCGCAACTTTTTTTGAGACAATGAGACTCGCAACTCAGCTTTTTTTAAGACAGACTCGCTACCCTTATTATGTCATCACCACATTTACAGGGATGAAAATAAGGTTTCCGGGTTGGCCTAACCATGCACGGCGGCAAACCCCTAAAGTCAGACGACCATGTTTAGCAAGATTGTGAGCCTCAACATTTGAAGTTCAAAACTCATGACCAATGATACAATAATTAAAACTAGAAATATGCTCTCTAATCTCATTAATCACCGCATCATAAGGGGGTGCGCTACCACTACTAATAGCATCAACCACTACCTTGCAATCTGGACCATGAAGATCCTTTGAGAGTAGGTGTCCTCCGCAAGAGCCATTGTCTCACTTATTGCTAACGCCTCGAGAGTGGGGGGTCTATTATGCGAGGGGAAAACATAGTTGAAGCTCCAATGAACATCCTGTCTTGGTCTCGACAGATCACCACTAAAGCCCCAAACTCCCCATTCCTCGAGATGGCAGCATCAACATTCATCTTTACATAGCTCGTCGGCGGTGAAATCTAGTGGTTCGGTTTGGCGACCGCAGAAGCTTGCCTTGTCTTGTTATTCTTCTGCATGAGCCTATTTATCGAACGTTTATCGACCGTTTACCGTCCGTTTACTGACCAAGGACTCTGGAAAATGTCCTCATGAATAGCTTTTCTTTGTGAACTCCAAATTGCCCATAGAAAAGTTTACGAACCAGAATTACCGTTCCCTCATGGTTCCCAATTCCGGCGGGAGGGGGTACCTTCCGGGTGAGCAACTCGACCTTGCCTCTGACAAGGTCGAGCCCGTCCTTCATCTCCTTGAGGGTGGCGAGCAGCTTGGGCGCGTCATCGCTGCAAATCGAACAACAACCAAAGCCTAAGCCGCGTTACTTTTCCATTCTTTCCAGGCGAGAGATCCTGTAGCTCCCACCGGGAAGTTACGGGCGGAGCTTACCGCACGAGGGGCTGAGTTTTCCTCTCGTCGTCTGCTCCGGTGACGGCGGCCATCGTCGTCGTTCGCTGCCTGCCCGAGACGGGGAAAGGCCAGGGGGTCACCAATTAGGTGCGGCCAAGCGAGCAAACGAGCCGCCAGGTGCCGTTGCTGTGGAAGAGGGCGCTGCCGTGATTTGGTTGGAAGAAACCCCTAGCCAGCTCACCGCTCGCAGCAAGCTGGTTTCTATGGGGTCCGCCGCGCGGTGGGGGATGACCCCAGGGCTCCTCATCACTCACCAATTATGGGCCCATCTCAGCTGCAATTCCATGTCGAGGCCCATGCCATTAATGGCTTTGGAGGCGTGGGTGGGAAAACCGGAAAAGAGGGAGCGATGCGGCCCTAGCCGCCTTCCTTAACAAGCCCTCGAGCCTCCTTTGCGCAACCTGATTCTGAGCGGATGGATTCAGCGGGAGGTGGTGGGTGGGAGGCCGAAAATTTTGAACCCAAGAAGAAGGGGCGACGGGCGCGCGTGCACAATTTCCCGCTTGCCGACGGGGGCTCGCTCTGACGCAGCCGACGCCGCGCACTGCCACCTCAACTGATTGTCCAGGGTCCCGCCTCAGGGCATTTAGGGGCTGTTTGGTTGTTGCCCAGGAGTGCCATGCCAAATCATGGGCGTCGCGGGCGCACCACCCAGTTTCGCCAATGAATTGGTGCAGAAGTACAGAGGAAGAGGCAGAGTGAGTTGCCGAGCCAAAACTTTGGATCCCATCCAAACAAGCTGCAGTGCTCCGATCAACGATAAAATATTGGCTGGGCGTGCGTGGGATTGAATCCAAACAGCCCCTTGCCCTTCTGCCCCAAAAGGTTTTCTGGATAATCTTTTTCGTTCAACTGCCTAAACGCAACATATTTTGTGTTTATCTAAAAAAAATTGGCGTCGTCTCTCATTAAAATGTATGTATGGTGCGGTTTTTTAAAAAATTAACTAATAATTTGCAACCTACAAGCCACAAAAAATATACCATGGAAAATCTCTTTCAAATACAAATCCATACATATACTTTCCATATCATACAATTTATATTTTGTTAGTTTTACACATGATCATGTTCGGCAAGTCTGAACTTTGTTGGCTCCGCGATACCCGCGCATGCAGTTAGGCGATCTGGAGGCGATCGCCTCGCCGCCGCCACCGCCGGCCGCCGTGCCCTCTGTGTGTGGCCTCTCTTCCGCGTCCAAGCCCAGGCTGGCCGTCGGAACAGCAGCGGCCATGTCCGCAGACCGATCGCTTGGCCCCCAGGTGCCCAGCGTCCCAGCCGCCTCCGAGTCAAGATCGGGTTGCCCTAACCCCCGTCGCAAGGAAACTCACGTAAACGACTCCATAAAATCGTCTAGGGCTTCGGCGGGTCTACCAAAACGACAACGCAAGCCGCCAGATCGGAGTCTTGAGATCTCCATTTCGCCGCCGCCCGCTAATGTGTCGCTGCCGTCGCACGAGTCAGGAAAGAAGCCGCTGGCGGCCATGGCGAACTCGGAGGAAGGTGGGGGCGCATACGGGGCTCCCTCTGTGGATGCTGCTCGCCCGAAGCCTACCTCCGAGAGGTCCGAGGCTGCTGCGCGGATCAGCCCACGGCTGCAGACGCTGACAATATGGAACCAGTTGAAGACGGCGGGATCGGCGGGAACGGCGAAGCCGGCGGGCACGGCAAGGTCGGCGCCGGTGGCTCGCGAGCGCAACATCCGGTATGAGGAAGGCCCGGAGGCTTTCAGAGAAGGAGAGGATTCCGAGGACGATGCCAAGCTCGTGGAGGTCGACTTGGAGGAAGATGGTGTGCTACAGGCACAGGAGCACCCATGGACTGTGATAATGCTTGTGTACTCCTTGGATCGGCCATCCCCTAGTACTCTGTTTGAAAATATTGCAGATGGTTGGAGGTTGAAGGAGAACTTTGATTATGCTTACCAAGGTGATAACAAATATCTCGTGCACTTTGGTTGCGAGGCCGACATGTCTCGTGTCCTACGGGGAGGGCCATGGCAGTATGAGCACGATCCGCTGCTGATTGAGGCGTATGATGGTATGAGGCAAGTGTCAGACTACAAGTTGGACAAGATGAGGATCTGGGTGCGCATCCTGGATGTGCCCATGAACTGGAGGACGGAGACTGTGGTAAAAGCACTCTGCGCCAACTTAGGAACAATTTTGCAAATGGAGCTCGGTGAGAAGACGGGCAACTATGTGCGTGTCTGGGTGGCCGTTCCGGTGTACCGGGCGCTTGAGACATCTGTGGCCATGACTGCCAAGCTGCAGGAGAAGAAAACAAGGGTTGAGTTCCAAATTCAGTATGAAAAACTGCCAGACTTCTGCTACACATGCGGCTACCTCGGACATAAGGAGAAATCGTGTGGCCGGAAGGTGAGAGGAGGACCTCCATCTGGCAAGTATAGCGGCAAACTCAAATGTTCTCCACCACGCCGCTTTGGGAGACAGTCCGGAACAGTGAAAGCGAAGGTCAACCCGATGGCGTACCGCGGCCTTGATTTCTCTTCAGAGAGCACAGGGTCGTCGGCCCGAGGCAGACGAGGCGCGCGGCGCCCGGAAGGCAGTGCGGCGAGGCGTCAGCAGCATGCAGCAGATCACAGCTCTGGAAACCCTGCCGTTGATGCAATGCTAGCCGAAAAGATGCAAGCCATGTCAGGAGGCAGCAAGGGTGCAATGGAAGATTGCCATGCACATGCAGATGCCCACGTGCATGTTCAGGTACAGGAGCACACCTCCAAAGGCACACAACACTCGGACTACTCCCAGCCGAGGAGCTCGGATATGATCCCGGCGCTGCGTAATCTTTCTCAGGAAGTGAATATGGACGACGTAGACCTCTCTGATGGCGTCTCTGCATTGGGCAAGCGGGCCGCTGCTGGTGATCAAGTCGCTGCTGTAGGCGGGGAGGAGGCTAGCAAGGCTTTGGTGATTTATGCTAATACGTCCAGTAAGGACGAACTTGTGGTTTCAGGTACGCCAAAAAAGCGCAGGACACTGGAGTCTCTGGATGGGCAGCAGACTCCGCATGGCGATGGGATGATGGAGCAGGACATGGTGGACGGAACTAGTACCATGGAGGCAGTCGGCCCAGGGGCCGCCGATGAACTGACGGGGCCGGCGGAGCCCCGTCAGGAGCAATGAATATCCTAAGCTGGAACTGCCGAGGCGGGGGGAACC
This sequence comes from Triticum dicoccoides, assembly GCF_002162155.2. Taxonomy (NCBI): domain Eukaryota; kingdom Viridiplantae; phylum Streptophyta; class Magnoliopsida; order Poales; family Poaceae; genus Triticum; species Triticum dicoccoides. Next base: position 642,567,505 of record NC_041393.1, read on the forward strand.
CTCGGACAGTTCGTGATCTTGTGAGTCTGGTGCAGGCTCAGTCCCCTAGTATTGTTTTTCTTTGTGAGACTAGGCTGTCTACGAATAAAATGAAGAGGTACCGTGCTCGGTTGGGTTTAAGAGCTTTTGATGCTTTCGATTGTGTGGGTCGTAATGGAGGTCTTGCTTTGTATTGGCATGAGTCTGTGAGTCTTGATGTAAAAGAAATAAATGAACGATATATTGACGCGTATGTAACTGGTGCGGAGGGTGAGCCTCCCTGGCGGCTCACCTGTGTTTATGGCGAGCCCCGAACGGAGGACCGTCATCGCATGTGGTCCCTCCTCCGTAATCTCCATCAGCAGGCCAGCATGCCTTGGGTCGTGGTGGGTGATTTCAACGAGGCGATGTGGAGTTTTGAGCACTTCTCCGACACACCGCGCTCGGCAGGTCAGATGCTTGATTTCCGTGATGTTCTTGAGGTTTGTGGTCTGGGCGACCTCGGTTTTGCAGGTCTCCCATACACCTTTGATAACCGGCGAGGTGGACGGGCAAACGTCAAGGTTTGCCTTGACCGTGTTGTGGCTAACAATGCTTGGAGGGATGTTTTCACCCATGCAAGGGTGGAGCATTTGGTGGCGCCAAGCTCCGATCATTTGGCCATCCTCCTCAAGTGCGCGCTAGAGGAGCCGCACCAACAAGAGGGCAGAAGGTGCAGACAGTACGAGGTTATGTGGGAACGTGACCCCTCCCTCCCTGAGGTAATTATGAACACTTGGACTGAGTTGGGCTCTATGTTGAATCTTGGTGATTTAGCTTCTGGACTAGGAAATATGATGAAAAAACTGCAAGAGTGGAGCCGAAAAAAGTTTGGAAATGTCATTCGGGAAATTAACAAATCCCGCTCTCGCCTCGAGGAGCTTATGTCTATGAATGCAGATAGAAAGGACATACGGGAGGCGATGGACAGGATGAACGAACTGCTCTATAGGGAGGAGATGTTGTGGATGCAGAGATCCCGCATTGCATGGCTACGGGAAGGGGACCGCAATACCCAATTCTTCCATCGAAAGGCAGTTTGGCGCGCACGCAAAAACCGTATTAAATCTCTCATTGATGATGATGGAGTCACACATCAGGACCATGCGTCCATGGCGGCCATGGCTACTTCTTATTTTGACAAACTATTTACTGCTGACCCCTCTCTTTGTGTGGATCCAGAAATTGATCTAATTAAACCCCGTGTATCTGACCGCATGAATGATGGACTGTGTGCAGTTTTCAGACAAGGAAGTTGCCGATGCTCTGTTTCAGATTGGACCGCTAAAGGCGCCGGGTCCGGATGGCTTCCCCGCGCGCTTCTTCCAGCGTAATTGGGACGTGATGAGAGAACAGGTAATTGCAGGGGTCAAGGAATTCTTCTGGACAGGGATGATGCCTGAGGGGGTGAACAACACGTCGATTGTTCTCATCCCGAAGGTGGATAACCCAGAGAGGCTCACGGAGTTCCGCCCAATCAGCTTATGTAACGTCATCTACAAGGTGGTGGAAAAATGTCTGGTAAACCGGTTGAGGCCTATACTGGATGATATTATCTCCCCTAAGCAGAGCGCCTTTGTCCCTGGACGTATGATCACTTATAATGCTTTGATTGCGTTTGAGTGCTTTCATTTTATTCAGCAGGAGAAAGACCCAAATAAAAGTTTCTGCGCATATAAACTGGACCTCTCCAAAGCATACGATAGAGTGGACTGGATCTTCTTGGAGCGAATGATGAAAAAGATGGGTTTCGCTCGCCAGTGGGTGGACTGGATTATGGCTTGCGTCACCTCGGTGAGATATACAGTTAAATTCAATGGAACCCTTCTGGAATCGTTCGCACCGTCGCGTGGGTTACGGCAAGGTGATCCTTTGTCCCCGTTTTTATTCCTGTTTGTGGCTGACGGTCTATCTGCTCTCTTGAAAGAAGGAGAAGAAAAAGGTGACTTTACCCCACTAAAAGTGTGCCGCAGAGCTCCAGGGGTGTCTCATCTTCTGTTTGCAGATGATACATTACTGATTTTTAAAGCAGAGGAGGAAGAAGCCCAAAAGGTCCAGGAAGTGCTAAACACATATGCTAATGCCACCGGACAATTTATTAATCCGGCCAAATGTAGTGCTCTCTTTGGTACAGCTTGTGCTCTGGACAAAAAGGAGGCGGTGAGAACTACATTAAACATAGGTACTGTCACATTTGAGGAGAAATATCTAGGGCTTCCAACACCCGAAGGACGCATGTCACGAGGTAAATTTCAGAATTGCAATCTCGGTTATTGAAGAGGATTATTGCTTGGGGTGACACCCTCTCTCTCGCCGGCAAGGAAACCATGATAAAGGCAGTTGCCCAAGCTATTCCCACTTATATTATGGGTGTTTTTAAGCTTCCTATGTCAGTCTGTGATGACCTGAATAGAATGATTCGCAACTTCTGGTGGGGCGCCTCTGAGGGCAAGAGGAAGACGCACTGGCTTGCTTGGCCAAAGATCCAGGCTCAGAAAAGCAAGGGTGGTCTGGGGTTCAGAGATTTCCGCCTTTTTAACCAGGCTCTCCTAGCGAGGCAGGCCTGGCGTTTGCTTACTAAACCCACCAGTTTGTGTGCGCAGGTGTTAAAGGCCCGATACTATCATGATGGACGCCTTGAGGACACGGTGTTCTTGGGGAACTCCTCCCCGACCTGGCAGGCTATCCAACATGGCCTCGAGCTCCTGAAAAAGGGCATCATATGGCGTGTTGGGAACGGTCAGGACATTCGCATATGGCGGGACCGATGGTTGCCACGGGAGCCTTCGCGTCAGCCCATCACTCAGCAGGGCACTTGCCGCCTGCGGAGGGTGGCCGAGCTCCTCGACGACGAGGGCTCTTGGCGCACCGGTCTACTACAGCGCTACTTCCTTCCGGCGGATGTCGCCGTCATCACTAGCATCCGGACCTCGCCACACGTCACTGACGATATCATCGCCTGGGCGCCGGAGAAGAACGACACTTCACCGTCCGCTCCGCGTACCGCCTGGCAATGGACGAGCGTGAGCGTCCATTGGCCACCGCCATGAGCAGGGCACCGGATGGTCGTCGCGCCATCTGGAAGATCATATGGGGGTGCCCTGCTCCTCCTAAGGTACGCGTGTTTGCATGGAGGGTTGTCACAAATTCACTTGCTACTTGGGCCAACAAGGCTTCACGGCACCTCGAGGATACTGACGTATGCCCCCTATGTGGTGTTGAACGCGAGGACGAATTCCACGCGCTTTGCAGGTGCCCACTGGCGAAGGAGCTATGGAGGGTCATGGCGATGGACTGGAACATACCCAAGGTGGAGACCATCCGGGACACGGGGCCAGAGTGGCTATTCGCCCTGTTGGAACCCCTGGATGAGACGGCAAGGCTGGTGGTCCTCATGATCATGTGGAGAGTATGGCATGTTCGCAATGAGATTACCCATGACAAACCGCCACCTACTGCCGAGGCCTCTCGTAGATTCTTACATGGCTACATTACTTCACTATTATGCATCCAGCAACATCCACATGCCAATATGGAGAAGGGGAAGATGGTGGTTTGCGATGGCCCGCCGCGCGTGCAACCCTGCAGGATAGCGATGGCGCGGCCGAGCTGGGGCCCCCCTAGTGCGGGCTGGGCCAAACTTAACACAGACGGCAGCTTTTTGCAGCCACAGGAGCAGCGGGAGGAGGCATGATCCTTCGAGATGATAGAGGGGATATCAGATATAGCGCATGCAGAGAAATCCGCACATGTGAGAGTGCGCTGGAGGCGGAGCTCTCGGCATGTAGAGAAGGCCTAGGCCTTGCCTTACACAGGACGGCGATGCCTATCATTGTTGAGATGGATAGTGCGGAGGCTGTGGCAATGCTCAAGGCACCCACGACAGATAGATCACAGCACCGGTCTCTCGTTGAAGAGATTAGTCTAGCAGCCCTTGAAGCTAGAGAGGTTGTATTTGCGCAATGTAGCCGTTGACAGAACAACGCTAGTCATGTGTTGGCTGCGTATGGCCGTAGTACCCCCCGTACTGCAGTCTGGTTCGCAGGAGGGCCAGACTTTCTTGTAAACTTGGTTATGGCTGAGATGCCTCCTTGAGTAATGGAATTTTTTTCCCCCGCAAAAAAAAGTTTTACAGATGATCAAAGTTTGACCTAAAATACGAAGGGGGCCAATAAACCCGGACGGAGTGATAAAACATATCTTAGACCTACAAGAAGATTCAGATTTGACATTAACTTACAAAAAGTCAACACAGACTAATAATAATAGATACTACTATTGTCAACAGCTGCACAGGAACAAATCTTTGATCCATAATTTTGCATACACTGAGCCACACTGGTCTATTTGTCAGATATCCTGCCTGCAACTGCAATTTGCAAAACGACGTTAAACGAAGGACCCGATTATGAATCTGCTGTCATCTTTTTCCCAAGATGCAATTTTATAACAGTTAAACGAACGATAAGCAGATTTAGTTACACTTCTGCCATACTATGCCCTGCTTAGTTCATTGCCTATGGTATTTACTATTTCAGCCAACCAGCCCTGCCAAGATCTGTGACAGCTGCGATCCCCGAACTGATGAGACGTAACAGAGAGATTCAATAACATAAGTGGCACACAAATAGCACTAGGAGAACACTAGTAGTTCCGATCCATACAATATCATCACTTGCGGACATAAACTTAGAGCAACTCCAACGGGCCGACCTAAACGGACGGCGCATTTGTCCGCTTTTTGTCCGTTTGGGTCGGGCCCAAACGGACGGCGCATTTGTCCGCTTTTTGTCCGTTTGGGTCGGCCGCCCGTCCGGCGTCCGCCCAGTTTTGCATTTGGGTCGGCAATGCGCCCAACGCGTCGACCCATTTCATGCCGGCCTCGAAGATGAGGTTTTGCATGAAGTCCTCATCGACGGCGGACGGCATTCCCTCGAACAGGTTACGGGCGTTTGGGAGCCCGTCGGCCGGCGACTGCCGCGCGCGTTTCCTCGTGTCGCCGGACGACGAGCCACCAACCACCGGGGTGGCGTTCGGGTCGATGGACGCTGGCGCAGGCGTGGAAGGCGCGACCACGCTCACGTCGGCTGAGCACTCCCTGAAGAGGCGGGAGGCCTGTGGATAGACGTGGAAGCCGGGGACCGGGTTGCAAGCCGACGCGCGGGGTGACTCGGGCAGCACCATCCGAGGAAACGCCGACGAGCCGGTGCTGGCCGCGGCGACGGCGGCTTGGACGAGGCTGTGCTGGCTAGGGTTTACCCCTAGCATGTAGAGCGCCTCCCTCGTTGCCGCCGCGACGCGGGCATTGCTGAACTCCTACTACGCGGCGGCCGCGGCGGCGGCCTCATCCTCGCGTCCGCGGCGTGCCTCCGGCCCTTCCTCTTGGCCGACTCGCTTGCCCGCTGTACGGGTGTCAGCACCTTTCTTCGGCTTGGTCGCGGTGGCGGTCTTGCGTGGGGCACGAGGCTTGCCTTTTCCGGAGGGGGCGACGGCGCCGGATGAGGCGAGGGAGGCGAGGCCGGCGGCGGCGTCGAGGTCGAGGTCGAGGTCGAGATCGATGGCGTCGTCCATGGTTGGGGCGGGAGCGAGCGCGCGCGGACGGGAGCGTTTTTGGGGAAAAATGATGGTGGCTACCACTGACCGGCGGGCCCGGGGAGAAGAGTAGGCGTGCGCGCGTCCGTGTTGTGTCCGCGCCGACGCAAATCAGGCTCAAAATTGGACCGGAAATGGGTTGTCCGCGAACGAAAAATGGACGCGCGTCCGTTTGGGTTGGCGCGTTGGGCCGCCACTTTTGTTCGCGTCGACCCAAACGGCCGCGGGCGGACGAAATGGGTCGCCCCGTCATTGAAGTTGCTCTTAAGATCCAATAGTTGATCGCAAAATAAGACACAATGGATCTATCGCCAGGAGAAATCCGACTCTAATCCATGGAACACATTAGATAGATATTTTGCTGTGTTGATCAAGCTTCTTCGTCGCTGTCGTCGTCGATGACCTCGTACTGGTCGTCGGGGAGGTTGGCCCTTGGGTTGTCGTCGTTGAAGATGTCAACCTGGACGTAGGTGTGGCCGTCACGCTTGAAGTCGGCGAGGACCCTCTCGTTGTCGTCGCGCTCGGCCTTGATGGCGTCCAGGGCCTCGCGGCACTCCTCGGGGAGGTTGGGCAGGGGAGGGCGAGGCTTCTTGTCCCACTCGAGCAGCCACTTGATGTAGTCGTGCCGCTGGTGCATCTTCACCATCCTCTGCTCCTTATCCCGTACCCCTCGTACGGGTCGAACTTGTACCTGTCGGCCCCAGCGGCAGCCGCCACCGCCTTCTTCTCCGTCGAGATCGAAGCCTGCTTTTCCATCGAGTTCGATTCCGGGCTGTGGATAATGTTGGCCTGGTGAACAGATTCCGGGCCATGTATATATAGTCACGTATCGACCCCGTTGGAAACGTACTCCTTAGCAAACGGCCCATGGGCTATTATCGCAACCCGAATTTTCATATATAGTATTGTTATAATGAACCCGTCTTTTAGAGCATCTCCAACAGCCGCGCTAAACTAAAGCCGCGTCGCAAAATAGGTTGTTTTAGCGCGCGCGCAACGCGTCGGGTCGCTCCAGCGGGCGCGCAAAAACGGCGCGCGCTTAAAACGGGTTGGGCGCGCGGTCGAAAACACTAACCCGCGCGGCGTATTTCGGGCGCCAGCTACAGCGCGCGGCACACTCGAGCGCTCGTGCCGCATTCTCTCCTCTCCTCCTACTACGCCCCGCGCGCGCCGGCGCCGGCGCCCTGCCACCCACCCATGGACGCACACACCGGCGCCCCGCTCACCCCATTGTACAGCCGCCCCCCCCCCCGGCCGCCGCCGCCGAAAACCCTAGTGCGGGAAGCACTGGCGTCGCCACCGCCGGAGCTCCGCCGAGCGTCGGCCTCGCGCGCAGCCTCTTCTTGCCGCCGCGGATGACCACGGCGTCGGGTGGCGTCGCGCCGGCGCCGTCCCGTGCCGCCGCCGCACCGTCGAAGAAGGTCCCCAATGCGGCGCGGACGAAGAAGGGCAAAACATCCGCAAAGAAAAACAAGGCGGCGGACGGCTCCGGCACCACGAAGGCGAGGGGAAAGAAGCTTGCAGGGCGTTCGACGGCCGCGGCGGCTACCGAAGCGCCGGCGAGCTCACTCATTGAGCCGGCCGCCGACGCGCACCACGTGTTCGACGAAATGCCCCCAAGGTGAAAAAAATTCCAACTTTTCTTTTCTTCTTATTTTTTCAATGATGATGCATATAGATAGCTTATTTGCATTGTTCAAAAAACTTTGTAGTCTCAATGATGATGCATACATGTCCACTATGGGTGTTGGGTCCAACAATTCGCATTGGTCTCAAACCAATGACATCCATTTCGAAGACCATGAGTTTGAGGTGGACGAGGAGGGTGAGGGCATTGTCGACGCGCCGAAAGGAAGAGCAGGCAATTACAGCACCAACGATGACAAGTTACTATGCTATACTTATTTGCAAGTGTCGAGGGATCCATCCATTGGAGGTGATCAAAGTAGAGACGCGTATTGGGGGCGAATGAAAGAACACTTTGATGCTCACAACAAGAGTGGAATTGACCGCTCCGAGAGATCACTTCGGTCCCGATGGTCGACAATCAACTCGGATTGTCATAAGTGGGCGGCCGTACAAAAGGCCGTTGACAAGATTAACCCAAGTGGCACAAATGAGGATGATCGAGTAAGTGGCATCTCATATATGTTCATCATACTTGTTTTTGGTGACCGAAGTGCTAACTTGTTTTGTTTTTCTTGTAGTACAACATTGCACAAAACTTGTTCAAAGAAGAGACAAGGACAACCAAGAAGGAGAAGATCAAGAAAGCCAGGATCTTTACCTTGCCTCATTGCTATGAAGTGTTAAAGGATGATGAGAAATGGAAGAAGCGTGATGGTTTGGAGGATTTGCATTTGAGCAACAAACGGAAGCGAGCAATTGAGATGAATCATGATGAGGAGGAGGATGATGCATCAAGTGATGACGGCAAGAGAAGCCCCAAACCCAACTTGGTTTCATACTCGAAGCCAAAACGACCGGATGGGTGCAAGAAAGACAAAACCGAAAAGAAGAAGAGGAAAGGAGATGATGAGCTCAAAAATGCTATGGAAGCTATTGTGAAGGCAAGGGTCGAAGCCAATGAGGTGAGGAAAATGGCAAGGAACCAAGATGACGTAGCCGAGGAGAGGAGGTTGGCGGCCGAGGAGAGAAGGGTGGCGGCCGAGGAGAGAAATGTGGCTTTGGAGGAGAGGAAAGTGAGCAACGAGGAGCGAGCTAAGTTGTTGGAATGGGAGAAGCACTTGTTCTTCTTGGACACATCTAACCTCAATGCGGCGCAAAAAGAGTATGTCAACCTTGCCCAACAAGAAGTCTTGATCCAAAAAAGAGCCTTGGTTCGTGCAATGGGTGGCGGTGGCTTCGGCGCCATGGGTGGCGGTGGCCTCGGCGCCATGGGAGGCATGGTGGCTTCGGAGCCATGGGAGGCATGGGTGCACATCCGGCCGCCATAGGAGGCATGGGTGCACATCCGGCCGCCATAGGAGGCATGGGTGCACCTCCGGCCGCCATGGAAGGCATGGGTGCACCTTCGGCCGCCATGGGAGGCATGGGTGGCTTTGGAGCACCCTCCGACTCTATGGCCGCCATGGGAGGCATGAGTTTTGCTTCTCTCATGGGAGGCATGGGTGCACCTTCGGCCGCCATGGGTGGAATGTCTTTCGATGTGCCTTCTCACACACATTCCCATGAAGATGCCGTTGAAGAACTTGCCAACACCGTCGGAGCTTCATATGATGCGGTGTGTGATGCGGTGCCTGATGAGGAGAGGGAGGAAGATTCATCTTCGGAGGCGGAAGAGTCGTCTTCGGAAGATGAGGACGAAGACGAGGAAGATGAAGATTGATGTGTCTTTCATGTCTTGAACTTTAGTTTGCATTTGAACTTGGTTGGATAAACTTGTGGGCATGATTTTGAACTTGTGGGCATGAACTTTTAATTCATCAACTTGTTTGTGTCAAATTTCACATGTTCATTGCATTTTTGTCCAAAATATCTCATATATGCAAAATGCCCGCCGAGTCGCGCGCGCTGTATTTTGGCGCTCTGCTGGAGCAGTGCATGCGCGTTGTATTATAGCGCGGCTGCTGGAGCCAGCGCAGGCGGGCGCGCAAAACCAGCCGCAGCGCGCGCGGCAAATAGGTTTTTTGCGCGCGGCGCTTAGCGCGGCTGTTGAAGATGCTCTTAATGAATTCGGGCTGCGGGGGGCTCATATATATATATATATATATATATATATATATATATATATATATATATATATATATATATATACGGCACCGCGGAGCACCGCCAACACAATCCAGCCCTCGGAATCGATCGGTCTCGACGGAGGAGGCTTCGATCCCGATGGAGAACGAGGCGGCATCCCACCCGTGGTTGAGGTTCGACCTGTACGTGGGCCGGGGTATCCGATCAAGAAGCAGAAGATGGTGAAGCTGGACCATCGGAACAGCTACATCAAGTGGCTGCTCGAGTGGGACAAGAAGCCTCGTCGTCCCCTGCCCAACTTCCCGGAGAGTTTCCGCAAGGTCACGGACGCCATCAAGGCCGACCGCGACGAGAACGAGAGGGTCCTCGCCGACTTCAAGCGCGACGGCTACGCCTACGTCCAGGTCGATGTCTTCAACGACGACGACCCGAGGGCCAACCTCCCCGACCACCACTACGACATCATCCACCACGACAGCGCAGGGCCGAGCCGGCAAAATTCGGGGCCTGTGCCAAACACTAAACTAAGGCCTACTTTCCTATAAAAATAAAACTATTGTATATTCAAGTTATCGATAAGTCCTTTATGATGTTGAATTAAATCCTGTAAATTTTTCTAAAAAATCTTATATTTCTTGTAACCAGATTCATATATTTCAGATAGATTTTTAGAGGACTTAACTTGGATCTTGAAACACATGACTTCTACACCAATTAATATAAAAGAGTATAAATTATGGGAAAACAAGACTAAAGAGAAATACATCCAACAATTACCAGCAAACTATTTGTAAAAAAACTGGGACCGATGAACTCACGGACGTTAAACTTACCTGGTCAAACTGTCCCTCCTCTCTCCTTCAGTCCATCTCGCTTCATCCAGCAGAAGAGGGAAAGTAACAACAAGCGACTATGATGTGCTGCTAATTTGGGGGCCCCTGCCACCTGGAGGCCCTGTGCGGCCGCACCGGCCGCACACCCCTGGGCTCGGGCCTGCGACAGCGACGAGGAGCAAGGGGAAGAAGCGGAACGCATCTGAGGCCGTCTCTGATCTTATTAGAAGTTCTGAAATCACGACGTTACACGTACTTTTAGCTGCTTGATTAAGTCGTGCTTAGAGATACTTAGTTGTGCTTAGGGTTATTTAGTCGAGTCGTTCTATTAAATTATCTGGACTAGCTGTTGTTACATGATCTCTGGAGTAATTACTCGTCGTGTAGAATCGGAAACTTATGGTGGTAAGTGTGTCACACCCCCTTCCAGGACGTACAATTTTCTTAGTCTGTCCTCCGTTGCGTTTCTTTTCTGTTTCCCGACCACTGTACAGTTTCTCCCTCTGCTAACATATTGAGAGTTGATGGAGTAGAAGCCAGCGTCCCTGGATCTTTCGGGAAAAAACCTATACTCTACGGAAGAGAGTTGATGGAGTACAAGTAAAGGAGGGAAGCAGACCTAGCTAGCACCCATAGGACCACGACAATGATGAGGAGGGTGTAGGGGATGCGTCATCTTCAGCGGCAGATGACATGGCCTAATTAAAGACACCCAAAGGCATCTTAGATCGGATAAGTATCAATGAAAACAATAGTCAATACAATGGAAAGACAATGGTCGACTCTATGCGTCGGTCGGCTAAAGCGAGGAAAAGATCCATCAACTTCTGAACCTTCGGACTAGCCGTCCAGCGCGACTGGTCGGTTATAACATAGACCATGTTGTGCTTGCCATTTGCAACATAGATCATGTTCCGCCCGCCGATTTTTGTCGAGTCAGCTTGTCCAGACGGTGGACGTTTGCAACATGACCATCTTGCGGTCACCTCAAACTTGCATAACATTGCAAACACGTGGCCCTTTGATCACTCATTACAACATGGACAATGTTGTGGTCGCCTCCCGCAAACAACAATGACAACACTGAGCAGGAAGCTTGCGCAGCTCCACAACACCAGCAATGTTGCAACCCCGATGAGCACAACACCATCAACATTGCAGTCATCACGAGGCTCCTAGTTGCAGCAACGCTAGTAATGGGAGAGTTCACATAGGTAGGAACTCCTTTGAAAGCAATGTGTCGCCGGCCCAGCAGCGTACAGCACCGGCAATGAGCGGGGTGGCCATTCTTCAATGGGGCCTGGCTTTGCAGCAGCGGGACGGAGTCATCGGCGGTGGCGAGGAGCACTAACCAGGGGTCATGTCTCGGGTTCGCAGCAGCAGGGCGCAACACGGGTATTTTAGAGGAGAGCTTGCAGTAGGGTGAGGCAATAACGGTGCCGGTCCATGATTTGTGCCAGATTGCAGTAGCGAGAGTTGGCATGTGCTAGTTGTGCAGTTTGTGGTGCGTTGGATGCATTGAAGGGAGGAAGAAGAAAGATGAATAAAATGAGCAACTCGCAATGTTGCGTAGGAAAAAAGGGAGAGGAAGGGAAGCGATGTGTGGGTCCGACATGGACGCGTGGCGCGCGTTCGATGTTGTCGACACGCGAGATGAAAATCAGCCTTTTGAACGGAATTTCTCAAAACACAATTGGATGCAGAATTACTAGTAAAAAATTACAATGAAAATCATACTAGACTTCTTCATGCAAAGCCTGCCACTTTATGCAACCTTATTTTGGTATGCATGAGAACTTTCTCGTCTATGCAAAATAGATTCATGAGAAAGATGACCATGACTGTGCAATAATATTATATCAACATAGCAACAAGAACAATGAATTACACATACACACCAGACAACAAATAACATAAACGCTGCAACAAAACACCACTGTTTTGTTCAATAAAATGCAACAAAATGTACTACTAAGGCAACCCATATGTTAAATATACTGCAACAAATAACCGAGTTGTGTGTAACATATATTCCCAATGCATGCAATAAGAAGGTATCATAATTGCAAAAAATCTCTAATATCGTTTTGACAAATGTCAAGCACGGCAAAACATGCCTCTGATGGAGGAAGCATTAAAGGGTTTCGTCGGCTGACACTTCCGCACTATCCAGTCCGAGTCAAGTGATGTATTATGTTCGTAGAAAAAGCATGTAAAACTTTGTTGCAACATTTACCTCCATTATCCTATAAAAGCCCCATGGAAAAACTTTGCAACATGCAAACAGATGCATGCAACAAGTTTTTTATGCATAAAAACGTCAATACTTGCAATAAATCAATAAAAATGAGAGGCGTCATGAGAAACCAAAATACACACACACACACACACACACACACACACACACACACACACACACACACACACACACACACACGCACGCACGCACACACGCACACACAATAACTATATTACATTTCACAAAATGTTTCTAAATTGCATAAAAATCATGCGACATAACGCATACTCATTTGCAACATGTCGAAACAACCTATCAACATCATAAAAGAATCAACCAACATTAACATAGAAAGCACAAACCTTGACAACGACAAATCTGACTCGTTGGAACCTCACCATCATTGGCTATGCCGAGCCCACGCCCCCATACCCCCTGGCTTAGTATCTTCTCCAAGCTCAGCCGTAGGGGTAATTATTTCTTTTGAGCTAGCTCAAACCCAATCTCGAAGGCTCGAACACCCACCCTCATAAAAAAAACTCAATCTCCAATGCGAGGTCATGACATCTACCTCCTTCCTTTGGGACGGCGGAGGAAGGACATGGGAAAGAATTGAACGACGGAGAAGGAAAGAACAAAAAATCATAATGCAACACAACAATAGGAGGACAAGGAGAAAATAGGATCCAGGGCTGCAGAATAAACGCCGGAGGCTGTCCAACGCCGGAGTTGTCAGAGAGAGGGAAGTGACGAAGACGGTGCCAAAGGTCAACATATTGCACCATGGCCGCAGGTCCGAGCGTGCCCTAGATGTCCTGAATCCATGAGCGGAGGTGGAGACCATCTCGAACCGAATGGGACTTCCGTTGTCGACATGGAAATAGGGCGGATAGGAGTGGTGCGAGCTTGGAGACGGACTTTTCATCAAAAATTTGTCCAGAAGCGACATATGTTGCCATCTCGCAGAGACCAATAGATAGAGGCGTGGAAGATACCCTCAACCTTAGGGTCGCAAGGGAGAAGAAGTAGACGCCATGGTCCTAGAGGAGTTGGTATGCTGCAACCATAGCCATTGCACATGTCCGCAGACATCTGGGAAAGCTGATTTGGTGAATACCGTTGAAGATGCCCTTAGGCTCCTATCTTCAGTTGAGGCATTGAGGACGGGGTATGATGCGAACCACGTCCATTCGGTGGAGAAAAACGAAAAAGCTAGAGGTAGAGAGCAATTCATTATAATGGAAATGGTGGGTATTTTTTCTTAAATCTAATTTCATGGCTATAAATTTTCAATCTACTAAATAAACGGTCACATGTTTGTGATTTGTGTGGTATTTTCTAAGCTATTTCTCTTTTTGCTTGGCATGTATATAATGGATCTCTAGAGTTGTCTAAAAAAATGTGAACATATGAAGATTTTATCTTTTTTTTTCTTGGTAATGTTAGAAATTGACATCAGTTTTTTTTTCTTTTCAGGACAATTGATACCAGATTTTTAACCATGGCTAAATTGCAACAATTAAATTTGCCAAAAAAGTGTTTGATTTACTATGGCTAAAAATCTGACGTTTGATTTGTAGCGAAATCTTGTTTTTTTTTCTTTTTGCTGATCCGAACCTCCGACCTCCTCTAAACCATACGCAGGCCAGGTAAGGCACTATGAGCATCTCCAGCCGCGCCCCCAACAGGCCCTTCCCAGGCGTTTTTCAGCGCCGGCGCCAAAAATCGGCCCAATCGCGCTCCCAGGAGCCCGTTTTTCGCCGGTTTGGGCCGAAACTGGCGCCGACGGACCCAGGCCGAACCCGGCGCGCTGGGGGACGCCCGGAGGCGCCGGGGCGAGCCGTTTTGACGCGAAAGCGGATGGACCTGCCGAGTAAACGACACGCCGCTTCGTCGCCCTCATCGCCTCGGTTCCCGCGGGAATCAATGCGAAGGCTGCCGCGCCGGTCAGCCTCCATTGATGCCTCACGGGCAGCGCAGTGAACGCGCTGCGACGCGCGTCCAGCTACGCGTCGCCCGGCATGCAGCCCGTCGCCGCCCAGCTACGTCTATAAAAGGAGACCTCCCCGCCGGTGGACGCCACAACTCTCATTTTCCCCCCTCTCTGGCGCAGAAAGCAGCGCTCTCCCTTCTTCCCGCCGACGAGAAAGATGGCCGAGAGGTACCCAGGCGACGGCGCGGTGGCGAACGGCTTCGGCCGCCGCCACCTCCAAGAGCCGGAGGCGCTGCGCTGTACGAGGCGGAGTACCCGACGCCCCGGACATGCGGGTGCCGGGGATGTGGAGGCTGAGCGCCGGCGGCGTCCCGGTGCCACCGGTGCCCGAAGGGGCGGCGCGGCGGGCCAAGATCGCCCGCATCCGCTCGTCCCTGACTGAGGAACAGCGGAACGAGCCGTGCTACGCCGCCGACAACCACAGCCTCTGGACCATGTACTTCCAGTGCCGCTGCGAGGAGCAGATCGCCTCCACCAACGGCGTCATCCCGCGGGGCCACCTCAACGCCGACGGGCGGCGCGAGTGGTGGGGCGTGCCAGGCCGCACCCTCGAGGCCGTCCTCGACCACGTCGAGACCGGCAACGTGCCGCGCCTCAAGTACCCGCCGCGGCCGTCCTTCTCTCGCCGCCTTGGTAGCTCCTAGACGCCGCGGCGGATGGAGCCAGGGTCGTCCTCGTCGTTGGGCTCCAGCTCGCCCGCCACACTCCGCCCCGTCAAACCCGAGTCGGAGGAGACGCCGCTCGGGCGCCGCACCCGCAGCGGCGCCCTCGTCATCAACGAGGGTGCCCCCGCCCTCCCCGCGCGGTTCTTTCCGCCTGGTCCGGCCGAAGCCGGAGCCGGGGGCTCCCGGTGAAGCCGGAGCACGTCGAGATGGCGGCCCCCGACGACGAGTCCGCCCTCAAGTGGGCGAAGGAGGACTACGTCTGGGAGCAGGTACGCCGCCAGCGTCGGGCGTATGCGGAGCTCCAGGCCCGGCGCCGCGGTCGCGAGGAGGGCGGCGTCGTCGTCCTCGACAGCGACGAGGAGGACGAGGCCGGGCCGTCCAGCGCGCCACCGCGCCTCGGCGACCCGGGCCAGGGCTGCAGCAGGGACGGCGCTGGCCCAAGCCAGCCGCACGACGATGACGACGACGACGATGATGGCGACGGCGACAACTACACCCGCTTCTACAGGCTTCTCGGCATGTAGACGATGGCGACGGCGGTGGCGGCTAGGCGTAGTTTGGCGTAGTTCAGGCGTGGTTTGCATGTGTTCATGTTTTTTGTACAAATTTTAATGAAGTTTCGCCGAGTTCGTGCAAAAAATCGCTGAGTTTGCATATATTTATGGAATGTTGCCAAACCCAGGGCGACTTGTGAGCAGACGACTGGGAGCTAAGTCGCCCCACGCATCAATCTAGCGCCGCTCGCTCCCAGGCTCTTTTTTGACGCTCTGGGAGGGCGAACGGCTGAAGATGCTTTAAGACTACACACAATGGGAGTAACATAGGTAGTAACATCACACATATCTAGATAAAATAAATGATGTGACAAGCAATAAATGAAGAAAGAGAGGTATATGATAACATAACTAGTTACTACTAGTATGAGTAACATCACACATATCAAGGCAAGATGAGTCTATAGCCTAATAAATGAAGTGTTGCATGTTACTACACATATGTTACTCCCCATTGTAGAGGTAGTAACATAGAGTAGTAACATGCCCATGTTACTACTCTATGTTACTACCCATTGTGGCTAGTCTAAGGCCGGACTGCTTACGGCTTGCATTGAAGCCACTTAAACTGGTGACGGACTGGCTTGAGCAGCAGTTTTTTTTTATCTATTGGCTAGTCTGAGTCTTCCGACCTCGTCACACGACGACAAGGTAAGCAGGCCACGTAAGGCCCTACTGCTTACGGCTTGCATTGGAGCCACTTAAACCGATGACGGACTAACGTTTGACATGGACTAGCTTGACTTCTTAAGTATGCAGGTCTCATTTGTCCTTTTTGGGGGCTATTCCGAGCTACCAGACTGCTTACGGCTTGCATCGTAGCCAATCAAACCGGTGACGGACTAACGTTTTACATGGGCTAGCTTGACTCCTTGAGTAGCCAAAAAAATCTAGATTTGTACTTCCTCCGTAAACTAATATAAGAGTGTTTAGATAACTACTTTAGTGATCTAAACGCTCTTATATTAGTTTACAGAGAGAGTACATACCAGTGGTATTGCTGTCTCAGTTGTCGTGACTTTACCAAGCACGCCTGCCGCCCGTATCGTTTCTTTCTTCGAGGGAAAGAAAGAAAGCGATCTC
>NC_041393.1:642584613-642619603 GCF_002162155.2 Triticum dicoccoides
TCCACACTGGGTAGATCGTTTTAGGCTTTAGTAGTTAAGGTTTTGGGTTGTTCATCGTCTTGGATTCGCCGGCGGCGATGGTGGTGCTAAATAAAGATTCTTCAGATCCTATCTCGACGAGGCGATTGGTCCTATGGTTGGGGATGGATTTGAAAACTAGTCTGTTCAAATAAGAATGATGTGGCGGCGGCATCCTCGTGGTGGACGTGTGTCCTCGGGCTCGGCCGTTGCGAGGGCGTTTGCTCCAGCGCTGGCGCGGAGCTTGAGAGGTAGTCCAGGAGCGGGTGCAAATTGTCTGCATCGGCGGCATCTGAAAGATGGTGGATCGTGTGATAGGTTCTTGGTTCGTGGATGACAGGTATGGTTTCCTTCTTTGGCGTTTTAGTCGTGTGAGGGTGCCATATCTAGAGTTCGATAGCATGTCCAGGGTATTGCCCTGATTCGTTCAACGAGAATGATTTCGCCTTCCGTGAGCCATCTTAAAAGTCCATTAAAATATATATCAACGATGGAGTCGCATCGAGATCGGATGAGGTGATGATCCGTCATTGTTAGTTTAGTAATAGATGTGGTGGTACAAGAGAAATGTGACGGATGTTGGTGTCAAGCTTATGGCTTGCATCGAAGCCACTCAAACCGGTGACGGACTAACATTTTACATGGGCTAGCTTTGTAAGAGGAATTGGTTTGCGGTAAGCGTATGCATCGTTGCAGGGACGCGTGCGTGTTTATATAGAACAAGGAGTACATGCGCGGCAGGTTGTTGGAGTCTTGACCCATCCTCCAAGCTATACAAGAGATAGGATCAGATCTACCAACAACCTGCCTTGGTTTACAAGATTACAAGATACACACGCACACATTACACGCACATAACATCGTGACATATGTGTCACGTCTAACTAGCAAGCCTATCATTTAACAAGCTTGACTCCCTGGGTAGCTAAAAAATTCTAGCTTTGTACGTACTAGTAATATTGCTCTCAGTTGTCCTGACCTTTTTTTTTGCGTGGTAGCCGTTGTCTTCACTAAAATTGTTTAGTTAAAAAGAACTGCCATTTTTGTAGTATAAATTATGTACCAGGCGCACGGTGAGCACACCACCGGAGCAACCGTGAGTCCGTGACCCAAACCGTATACACACCATGTGTCCCACAGCCAGAACCAAGCTCTTGCTCCTCCTTGCAGTAGCAGCCTCCACCATTCCCTTCACCTCCAATGGCTTGGTGCATGTGCCACGCCAGCCGGCCAGCCATGCCAACGGCACCGGCACCGGCACCGGCACGATGTGTCTGCCACATGAAAGGGAGGCCTTGCTAGCGTTCAAGCGAGGCATCACCAAAGACCCGTTGGGCCAACTCGCCTCGTGGCAGCGACATGGGCTGAAGGACTGCTGCCGCTGGAGGGGAGTCCAGTGCGATGACCGCACCGGGCATGTCCTCGAGCTTCATCTTCGCAACTTGCACGAAAATAACACGCTTCTCATCGATGATCAACTAACAGCTTTGGTCGGTGAGATAAGTCCTTCTTTGCTCGCCTTGCAGCATTTGGAACACCTTGATCTCAGCGTGCAAGCACTCCAGGGGCCCACTGGTCGTGTCCCGGAGTTCTTGGGCTCTTTCAAGAACCTAAGATATCTTAACCTCTCTTGCGTACCATTTTTCAGTGATTTGCCGCCTCATCTTGGTAACCTCTCAAAGTTGCAATTCCTTGACCTCTCCCAAGCTAACATGGTTTATGTCTCATCGGGTGGACCACCAATGCACTCCAAAGATATCTCATGGTTAACCCGCATGCCTTTGTTAAGGTACCTCAACATGCAAATGGTAAACCTTAGCATGGTGGCCGATTGGCCTCGTGTTGCCAACATGATTCCTTCTTTGAGAGTCCTTTGTCTATCCCAATGCTCACTTGAAAGCGCAAAACACTCGCTCTTGCACTCCAACCTCACCAATCTTGTAGAGCTTACCAATCTTGTAGAGCTTGATCTCTCTGGCAACGACTTTGACCAACCACTTGCATCTTGCTGGTTTTGGAATATAACAAGCATTAGATACCTCAACCTTCGGTCTACCAATATGTATGGCCAGTTTCCAAATTCTCTAGGAGATTTGAAATCCCTTCAAGCCCTTGCCTTTTCAACTGATAGGTTGGGCTCCATGACAGCAAGCATGAGAAATTTGTGCAATCTTGAAGTCCTAGATCTCAGCAATAGCCTGTTGGATGAAAACATTAGAGACACATTCCAAAGGTTACCTCAGTGTTCGCCTAACAAGTTGAAAGAATTACATCTGGAGAACAATAATATCACTGGAGTCCTACCAAACTTCATAGAGGAATTCATCAACATTGTCATCCTCGACCTCTCCAACAACCATATAACTGGGCATGTGCCTCCTGAGATTGGAAGGTTCAGAAATTTAACTAGCTTGGACCTAAGCAGTAACAGACTTGGAGGTGTGATTACACAAGAACACTTTGCAAATCTGAGCAGTTTAGAACACATAGACTTATCCTATAATTCCTTGAAGATTGTGGCGGAGCCCGAATGGCGGGCACCATTTAGTCTCGTTACAGCTGGTTTTGCATATTGTCAAATGAATTTGTTTCCTGCTTGGCTAGAAGGGCAGGTGGGTCTCTCTTTTTTGGATCTTACGAGTGCAAGTATAAAGGACAAACTTCCAAAATGGTTTTCTACTACATTTGCAAATGTTATCAAATTGTACCTTTCGGCCAATGAAATCTATGGTAGATTGCCAACAAACATGGATTTTATGACATCATTGAGCTACCTATATTTGGATTCAAACCAGCTAAGTGGTGGAATACCCCAATTGCCAATGTCGCTGAGCATATTGGACATCTCCATGAACTCTTTATCGGGACCTTTCCCGGAAAATTTTGCAGCTTTAGATATATGGTTTCTAAGACTATCTTCCAATAGTCTCACCGGTCAAATTCCAGAGTCTTTGTGCCAAATGCATTACCTGCAGATCTTAGTGCTAAGCAACAACCTTTTTGAAGGGGAATTTCCTTGATGTTTCGAGACAAGCAGCCTGATGATGTTACTTTTAAGTAACAATAGGCTATCTGGAATGTTCCCAGCATTTTTGCGGAAAAACACAAATCTCGAAGTCCTTGACTTGTCACAAAATGAGTTCTCTGGAAGAGTGCCTATGTGGATTGGAGAATTAGTGAGCCTAGAGATACTACAACTGAGCTATAACACGTTCTCTCATAGTATTCCTTCAACCATTACAAATCTTAGTAGCCTTATTCAACTGAATCTAGCAGGCAACAGCATATCAGGTGTCATACCGTGGAACTTATCAAGTTTAACTGGTATGCCAAGTGAGGGTAGTCCGAGTTCTTTAACCGACCCTAGATATGATATTTATATGCATGTGTTCACAAAGAGTCAAGAACTTAATTATCAAGATGATGCAATACTTAGAGTGGTGATCATGGACTTGTCATCAAATTTTTTAACTGGTGGGATTCCAGAAGATATATCATCTCTTGATGCAATTGTAGGTTTGAATTTGTCACAGAATCACCTGATTGGGAAAATTTCAAACAAGATTGGGGTCATGAAGTCGTTACAATCACTGGACCTCTCAAGGAACAAGCTTTCTGGAGAAATACCACCAAGCTTGTTAAATCTGACATATTTAAGCAGCTTGGACTTGTCTTACAACGATCTTGCGGGGCAAATACCATCAGGAGGCCAACTTGACACCCTCTATCTACAACATCCATCTATGTACGATGGCAACAATGGTCTTTGCGGACCTCCACTCCCTAAGAATTGCTCAGGAAACAATGCAGCAAGGCATGATGTTCAAACGACACATAGTACATATTCCGATCCAATGTCCTTCTACTTTGGGCTCGGAATAGGATTTGTCATCGGTCTTTGGGTGGTGTTCTGTGCCATGTTATTCAAGAGAGCATGGAGGATTGCCTATTTCCGGCTCTTCGACAAGGTATACGATAAAGTATATGTGTTTGTCGTTGTTAATTGGAAGAGGATTTGCCCATAAGATGGCTACACGCTAAATCAATTGGCAAGATTGGCTAGAAATACAACCGGAGATGGAGTCTTACAAATAAAGGTGCATGCCAAAATGTCCATGTGTTGTCGTAGTTAGTATATTCAATAAACAAAGCAAAGATGTATTTGACTCTGTATCGTAGTCCATGTTGCCCTTTATTTAGTCTCTTGATGTACATGCACTGATGCACTGTCAGTTTGTACTTATGATCTAATGAATAAATGCACCATGTGTGTGCTACTTGGATGAAAACAAATTAAGAGAATAGTGCAATTTGCCTATAACAGGCGCATGTAATTATCTTTAGGCGAGTAGTTTTACTTATTTTTTAAGATGTATTTCTTCATCAATATATTTTGTAAGATGTGTTTCCATCTCTTTTTTTTGAGCTTATGTGTTTCCATCTTCTTCTTTTATTGAATTTGTATGTGTTTTTATCTTCTTCTTTTTTTTTACTTACGTGTGTTTTCATCTTCTTCTTTTTTTGACTTATGTATTTTTCATCTTGATTAGAAGTCTGGCGGGGAGAAGAATGAAGACAAAAGGAAAATCAGAATAGGCAACTGGGCCTTGTGATTCAACAGCCCAGCCACAAGGCCCATGGCGTCCGTCCATATCGCCCCACTCTCCCGTCCCCATCTCCGATCCCCATCACAACCGGAGCCGTCGAGGCCGCCGCGCTTCCTCTCCCTCCCCTCGACTCCGGCGGCCGGCCGGGGCGCGTCGCCACCTTCCTCGCCCTTCGCCCCGCTGCTCGGGTGAGTCCCTCGCACTCCCCAATCCAAGGTTCCGCGTCACATCGTTCCCCGTTCGCCCGTCAATCCGCCCTCTTTTCCCCCTCGCCAAACCCCGGTGGCAGCGGCGCAGCGGCGCTTCGCCGACCGGATTTCAGGGGCTCCATCTGATGACCACCCGTACGTGCAGGTACCCGCTCCCCAGTCCAGCACAGAGCACAGGGAGGGGGGCAATGGAAGGACCATCTGCTTCTGACGGCCAAGTGATCCCGTCCACCGCAGGAGACCCTCACCTCAGCAGCTCGGCCGCGCCCATGGACGCCGCCGGCGGCGGCTCGCAGCACGTCGCGACGCTGCGGAAGCTGCTGTTTCGGAGGATGCTGGTCGGGGTGAACGACGGCCGCTACTTCCTGGGGCTGTTCCACTGCGTCGACAAGCAGGGGAACATAATCCTGCAGGACGCGGTGGAGTACCGCAGCGCGCGCCGCTCATCCCCGTCGGCGCCCAAGGAGGAGCGGTGCCTCGGGCTCATCCTCATCCCGGCGTCCTGCCGCTCGTCCTGCCATGTCGACTGCTTCATCGAAGAGCAGATGGCACTGCTGTCCCTGTGCAAGTGAAGGATGCTTCTGAATTTTCTTTCCTCTGGTTTCTCAAGCTGTGTAACTTGGATGAATCTGTGCCTGGAGACCTTGTTGTGACTTTTATTTGTAGTCAGTTGTGCCATATTGGAGTTTGCCCTGCATACTTTTTGTTATTTCAGCTAGAATCTGGTATTCGTATTTCTGTTCCATGGGAAAATATTCTTTCATTAATCAGTGTCACTGGCTGTGAGTTCTTCAATCAACAAGATTTTGTACATAAATTTAGTAACTGATGCCATAGAAGCTCATACCATAGCTTTCATAAAGTGAGCAAGTGAAGGATGCTTCTGATTTTTTTTTTCTGGTTTCTCAAGCTGTGTAAGCTTAGATGAATCTGTGCCTGGATTGTTTTGAAAGTTTATGTAAGAGTATTTTTAGTTGATTTTTTCAGTCTTTCTGCTGTGAAGGTTCGTGGTAACTGCCAAAATGCCCATGGTGGGTACGATTCTAACAGTAATCACACTGGTTAAAATTGTGTCTTGAAAAGGAACAATTGGAAAACAACAGCTAAGGAATACTTGTAGTATAATTGTATTAGTCTCTCATAGCTGCTTATAACTAATAATACATGAATCAGACATTAGCAGCTAGGTAAAATAGCAGTGTACAGTGTCCAGTTTCCCCATTCTATCACAAGTTCCACTCTCCGATGAACAGCTAATGGATACATGTGCCGTTGAGCCACTTCAGAGAAGGGCTGAGGGTCGACACGACAGCTGCAAAGCTATCCTTGTCCGCGACCGCATTTCCCTTGAAGTCAAGCTGCACCAGGTCCATGGATTTGAAGAAGAGTATGGCGTCCCAGAACTCCTCCACATTGACGTTTTTCTTTCGGCACTCCTCGAAGGCTTCACACCGTTCGACTTTGTGCGAAAATGGAGATGAGCACATGTAACGTGTCGTGTCGATCAAGTGAGCTCCAATCTTGTTGAAAGACAAATCCAACGCTTTCAAAGAAACTATCTTCGTCAGGGGTTCGAGTGACGTGAAACTGCTGATCTGGTTGTTGCTGATGTTCAGGCACACAAGCTGCTGCAGAGCCTCCAAACCTGAAAAGGTGAACATTTTAGTTTCATGTAGACATTGCACCGTGAAGCTTAGCCATCATATGCCAGCTTCTAACTCAGAGCAATTTATCGTTGGCGGTAGCTATTAGTTTAATGCAACTGTAAATCGCAGTTCCTTTCCAGGTACCATACACTGTCCCATTATACTGATAAATATCAAAATAACTCTAAAGTACAGACAAGAGTTACAAGATTTGAAAATCTGACCTTCAACTGATCTGAGGCTGTTATGGCTTAGGTCCAGCATTTGAATCCACAACACGCGTTCAGTAAACCCAATGCGTGTTAGAGACAATCTACAAAGTTGCACATGGTTCAATGGAGCTGACTCTGATTTAACTTGGACTGAACAGTACTTCATGAAAGTCTCCATGTCGCATGTTAGCTGCAACAAAAGGACATGTAAGATAGCTACAAAATAAGATTTATTAAAGGATATGATAACATGAACAGACCATCTTTTACTGCAAAATGTGAACTAATCAAACTCCACCATTTCCATTGACACTATTATCTTTGTAACTTGATTGACCATAGTCCCAAAAGGTGTTGCAAATATCACACGGTTAATTCAAATTTTGATAAGCTCAAAGTATCACCAGATCAAAGTGTGAATTAGTTTACCTGGATTACTAAATGCTTTCAAGAACTATGCAGATGATAAGAATATACATTGATTAATTGGGTTTAGCACAATAAGGTTACTAAAGGTGCAATTTGCACTTATTTAACATTACAGCCTCATTATTATAAGTGCGAAAAAAGAAAGGCCTTAACTACATGTGGGATAAAAGAACTTGTAAACAACAACGAATCTAAAATTGTCAAAATGGTGAAATGAATGTTTTTGGGTACACAATTCCACAAATATTAGAAGCTTCCATTATTTTTCATAAGAACCAAGTAAGCTGAGCGATACTAAATTGTCTAGATCTTCTATTAAGCAAACTGTGTTCAAACATTTTCCATGTTACCTGATCCATTAGTACTAAGCTCCGCTCATCTTCATAATATCTTTTATGAGAAGGATCCAAATTAATCAAGTCACTAAAGAACCCTAGCGCCTCTTCGCAATATCCCTTCCTTTCAATCAAAGAACTTCCGCGGGACTTTATTGCAGCGCAAGCAAGCAATAGCCGTGCTAGTGTCAATTTGGCAAATTTACTGTGGAAGAGAGTATGATGTGAAAATGGAGGTCAAATGCATTAATCAGCCGATGAAAAAGGTAATGTAGAGCCTAACCTATTCTCATCAGGTAAATCTCTGAAAAGGTCGATTTCATCAGATAGTCTATCCAAATTCCATCTTGACTCCTCTTGAACCAAGGCACTGGTGATATTTAGCTGATCAAAAGCGACACAACTGGGTTTCCCATGAGACTGGAATGATTCTGAGCTACTCCAGGAGATTGGGTCATGAAACAAATCGATATCATGTGCTTCATCATTATTGTTTCCCAGTTCAACGGTAAATGTAAAATGTACAGGGCAATTGCAGTGAGAGCCACTTCTTGACATGATATCATCTGAGCAGGGTATGCTTACTTCAACAGAAAATTGCTGTGAAGTGCTACAATCTTTGTTTCTAATTTCAAGATATGTGGCCCAACAATTAGAATAACCGGAGTCGGTTATCACGAGGGGCCTCCACTGAAGATCCTTATCAAACACAAAATCAGAATTTAACTTCACATTTGATGGATTTAATCCTTTGACAGGATCATTGAAATAAAGCACAATGGGTATAATCCCTTCCTTCAGAGAGTAACAACAAATGGAGCTCGGGGAAGACACCATGTTCTGGTCCTCATTTTTCCTGGTAGGAAATAAACTGAGCTTTGCACCATTAGAAGGCCAAGATGAAATCAGCTGTGGGTTATCAGGGGTAGATGTCTGAGCTAAAAGCCAGAGGTGATAGAACCATCCACTTTGGTCACCAGGGTCTGTAAAAAGTGCCTGAATCACAAGTTCAAACTCCTCTGAGAAGATCTTCTGCTTTGACTCAAAACCTTCACTTCGTTGGATTAGCAGCTTGGACAGAAGTATACTGCAATACACCACGTGAGATATTATAGCACGCAATGCAACATATCATAAAAAGTAATCATCAAAACTAGTAAAGAGAGGTAATGCTACAATATGAAATAACCAACGTTGAGATAATACAATCTACACATTACTCAAAACGTGCAAAACTAGTTAAACAGAGTAAGCATCTTCAATTCAGCCTGAACCATAAGAAACTAAGTCCTCAGGTTATCCTTTGCTAGTTTACATCAAATTCACTGAAATTTCTATGGATCAATATCAGTCCAGTTGCCAATGCAGTTGTGCATATCTCACTACAGGAAAAAAATTGATATAAGGTAGCTTAACTTGATAAATTCTCATCCAGGCACCAAATGGAATTGTGGGAAGTGCATCTAGATCAGAACAATTACATACCTACGATTATGCCATGCTGAGTAATTACTGAAATTCTCACTGATCTTATCCATTGTGTACTGAAGCTCTTTCTCTTCTGGCACCCCCATAAATTTTGCAAGGAACCTGTGAAGGGCGGAAATCAGTTCAAGCAGGCAAGCGCTATCTTAGCATTAATTTGTAATAGGAATAAATTTACCTGCGGTAATTCCATCCGTGGAAATTCCTTGCATCCACCTTTAATAGTTTATCCAAGAGGCCGTATTCACGCTTGAAATCCACAGGGGCAAGCTTTTGATTCAACAACCACTTGCGATGATACCACGCTCCATAGGACTTTGGGTTCTGCCTCAGAGCAAGCTCCACCTGCAAAATTTCAAATCCCACAACTGACGATCATCGAGCAACTGACTACAACTAGAGCACAAAACAAAAAGCTCTCCACTATTTGTGACTTTAGTTCTTGCAAATGCACTACTGAAGAGCATAGAACAGTCTGATATAATGTTGAAACCGATAGATCAGCACATACCACTCTGAGCTCGGCATCGACGGAAGACTTGATGGCCTCTGGATCAGAAAGCTCCTTGAGGTTGTGCTGCAGCGCGAGCTTCCGGTAGTTCCACGCCGTGTAGGCCTCCGGGTTTATCTCGAGAAGCTTGAAGCTCAGCCCCAGCGCCTCCTCGGTGTACCTAAACACCCCAGACACCCAAAAATCTTGGCTTATCATTGTGGTACTAAGCACGACGGCTAAAATCTGGATCTTGTATCTTTCTGCCACATTCGCTCCCTCGTGCTGATGACGAGGAAACGAAGGGCGAAATCAACAGCAGCGGACAAGAGGACCTTATCCTCCCTCGCTGCGGTGGGGTAAGCGACTCGTCGGAGTTCGATCTCGCCAGAGACTGGGCAGGGCCCTAGAGCGAGGGGCGGGAGGGGGAGGGGGAGGGGGGAGGCTTACGTGCAGGTGTGGTGGTTGTGGAGGACCTGGACCTGAAGTTCCCGGAGCTTGGCGGCCTTCGCCGCCGCCGCCGCGTCGTCCTCCGGCTGCTTCGGCCGGCGAGGCTGGCCGTGCATCTCGTTGCTACTCCGGTGACGGCTGGGGTCGCGGGGAGTTGGATCTCGAGCAGGGAGGAGTTCTCCTACAGTGGGGTAAACGGGTTTTGCACATACGCCCTTCCCATCGTCCGTAATTGCAATCCGGTGATGAAAAATTTGTGTAATTGAACAAAAATACAAAATTTAAAACACTCACTCCTACGAATGCACGCACACACACTATCTTTATGAGCACATCTGAGGGACTGAGCCGGCACATCATCTTAAGATTCACGAAGTCGTCATAGACGATTTCGTACTCGACGGGAACGTCTCCTCGTACTGGACGCACATCGTAGAAAGGGCTAAAATAAATCAAAAAAATACGATCACAAATACCAAGTCTAGGACTTGAACCCTGATTGGTGTTCCACCCTAAGACCTAACCATATGAGATAAGCTTGCACAAAAATACACAATTAATAGTACAATAATACTACACTCATGGACTCTCACTAGGCTTACACGATCTTCATTGCTAAACTCTTCACCACCACCACCACCACCCCTACCCGCGCGCCTCTTAAGAAAACTCTTCACCCCACCCCACCCCCTAATTCAGGTGCTGTGGGCCTTTCACCCTAATTTCTTCCAATCAAATTACCCAGCTATTAATTTTCATTATGAAATTTTATAGGGTGTACAAAAAATGAGCAATGCTACACGCATGGGCTTATAATTACGGGTTTTACAAGGGTGCTATTTTCTACTTGGAGATCTACATTTTTGTTGTTGCAAATAAGCGAAAAATATTTATGAATGAAAATTATACATGTATCTACAACTTCAAACTATTATTATTATTATTTTCAAAAATCCGGGCTCCAAACTACCGTACTCGTGTAAATACTTCCTACTTCGAAAAATATACCAAACTTATTGTTTGATATACTGAAATGACTTGCATGCAGATAATTTACACTGAATCCAAGAGGGTGATGGAACAAAAGAGGTTCAACAAGCAAGAAAATCGTATGGGGACGCAGGGACGACCGGCAATCACCGCCATCGGCTCACCAATGCCGAAGAGGCTACACCGACACCTCTCGGTTTTGGGAAAATATGTTGATAAAGGGTTTATTTGGTTAGTGTTCTGCGCTCCATGCCGCGAAAAGATGGTGTCTGGCTTTAGCTTAATATATTTTTATATTTTCTGTCTGACGAGGATGCCCATGAGTAGGGTTGTTTTGTTGTGGCATGTGAAAGTATTTAATAGTTTACTAGAATTATTAGATGCTCATATGGTCAACAAGGTTGGAAGACATTGATTGAGACAGCTTCACTTGGACGCTAGGCGATTCCTTCTAGTTGTGCAAAGGAAGTGTCTGGGTCACAATCTGGAGCCAGATCCTTTGACGTACTGCACCCTGACATTGGCCCACTGACGTGTGGGGCCGGGTTCATATGTTAGTGGGCTAATGGCACATCAGAGGAGCCACGTCCCACAATCTAGGCTAAGCAAATTGTCAGGGTCATCACTAGGCCAGGTGGCAACCAATCACTCACCGGGCACTTCCAGGATGCTCAAGGGATGGTGAGCCGAGAGGAAGAAGGCATTTGCGTTGCGTTGCGTTGGGGGAGGCGGTAGGTAGAAAGGCATGTAGAGCGGTTTTTAGAGCATCGATTTTTGTTAAAATTTTCCAAGATCGCCGCACGTGTCATTTCATTACATGATTTTGCACGCAAGTACTCTAGAAGACATGAATATGTTTGTTGTGTAAAAATTTAGATTTTCTATCTTTACTTTCCTTTGCTATATTTTTTGGTTTTTGCAGTTCTTGCAGAGCATATGAGCTTGAGCTCCATTTTGAATATCCGGTGGTGGAGTCCTTTCCATTGCTTTTTTGTTATTTCAAGTGGTGAGAAAATATAGGGTAAACATAATTGGTACCTAATTTGAAGGTCCACTTTATTTCAGCCTTTATTATCATGGATATGATTGATAGTGAGAAAGCTAGATGTCTCTAGTTTGCTGATGATAATCCGGAGATTGTTCTCCCTGATAGCTTAGATCTAGAGATTCTGGATGGTATTAATTCTCAGATTATTAGCAGTTGTCTTTCTACTAATGGTGCAGATGGCATTGCTGAGCCATTATTGGAAAGCCTTGTTTTGAACACTAAGAAGAAGCCTTGTGGCTTGTCTGATCCTTTTAGAGTTAAATGATAGGAGCTTTTTGGAACATTCGTGGTATGGGTCAAACTGGTAAAATTCAGTGCCTAGGAGATTTAGTTAGTAATAATCATGTAGATTTTTTTTTTCTTTGAAACCAAAAGAGAAAATAGACAGTCACATTCTCAAATACATTTCTGGCAAGGAGAACTTTATTTGGCACTATGAAAGGATCGAGAAAAGGTGTCTAGAGGGGGGGTGAATAGACTCTAAGTAAGAAAAGTTGCAGTTTTTAATCTCTTTAAGTTGAAGTGGAGTTTTGGCACAAGTTTTAACATCCACAATACATATCAAGCAAGCATGACAAGAGTATATGAGCAGCAGAAAGTAAAGAATGCAAATTGCAAGAATGTAAAGGGATGGGATTGGAGTGTGCAAATGCAATTTGGAGACACGGAGATTTTTTATCCGTGGTTCCGATAGGTGGTGCTATCGTACATCCACGTTGATGGAGACTTCAACCCACGAGGGGTAACGGTTGCGCGAGTCCATGGAGGGCTCCACCCACGAAGGGTCCACGAAGATGCAACCTTGTCTATCCCACCATGGCCGTCGCCCACGAAGGACTTGCCTCACTCGGGTAGATCTTCACGAAGTAGGCGATCTCCTTGCCCTTACAAACTCCTTGGTTCAACTCCATAATCTTGACGGAGGCTCCCAAGTGACACCTAGCCAATCTAGGAGACACCACTCTCCAAGAGGTAACAAATGGTGTGTTGATGATGAACTCCTTGCTCTTGTGCTTCAAATGATAGTCTCCCCAACACTCAACTCTCTCTCACAGGATTTGGATTTGGTGGAAAGAAGATTTGAGTGGAAAGCAACTTGGGGAAGGCTAGAGATCAAGATTTATGTGGTTGGAATGGAATATCTTGACCTCAACACAAGTGTAGGTGGTTCTCTCTCAGAAAATGTGTGTTGGAAGTGTAGGCATGTTCTGATGGCTCTCTCCACGAATGAAGAGTGGGTAGAGGGGTATATATAGCCTCCACACAAAATCTAACTGTTACACACAATTTACCAAACTCGATGGGACCGAATCGTGAAACTCGGTCAGGCCGATTTAGTTCATAATGTGACTGTTAGGCATTTCAGTGGGACCGATATGATCAACTCGGTAGGACCAATGTGCTAGGGTTAGGGTAAAGCCTTAACTCGGTTTGACTGATTACACAAACTCGGTGGGACCGGTTTGGGTAATGAGCAAAACAGAGAGTTGGCCAGGCAAACTTGGTGGGACCGAAATTATTGCAATAGGCAACAGAGAGTTTGCAAGCCCATCTCGGTGAGACCGAGATCCCATCGATGAGACCGACTTGATTAGGGTTTCTGGCAGTGGCTATGTCAAGAGAACTCGGTGGCGCCGGATAGAAAGATTCAGTGGGGCTGAGTTTGACTTTTGGTTGGGACATATGTGGATGTGAGAAAGTGGTTGAGGGCTTTGGAGCATATCAGTAAGCACTTTGAGCAAGCAAGCCATTAAGCAACACCTCATCCTCTCTTAATAGTATTGGCTTTCCTATTGGACTCAATGTGATCTTGCATCACTAAAAGTAAAATGTAGAGTCTTGTGCTTTGAGCTTGATCCAATCCTTTGTCCTTAGCATCTCGAAGGGGTTCCACATCCTCTAGTCCATGCCACTCCATTGTTGAACTTATCTCAAACATACTAGGTAAGAGTATTAGTCCAACAAGAGATATGTTGACATTAATTACCAAAATCACCTAGGGAGCACTTGTGCTTTCAATCTCCCCCTTTTTGGTAATTGATGACAACATACATCAAAGCTTTAGATAAAGATATAGAGAATAATGAGTAAAGCTTTGGAAAGACATGTAACATGCATAGGCTCCCCCTACATGTATGCAATCATGCAAATATGGAATATAGGAGCATGTGAATGCATAAGCATGACAGAGTAAGCAATGTGTTACATGTATCTTGACTATATGCATCAGAGCAAATGATGTGAATATAGGAAATGTACCTTCATGCTCATGAGTCCTTCTTGCAAATAGTATGTACATCAGCAAGAAATCCTCATACACATGACTGTGATGCATATACTTACCTTGTGGTCTTGAGTTGGCTTAGGAAGGAATGGACCTACGTAAACAAGGTTAGATAACACAGATACACCTACTAGCCAGAGCAAACAAAAGAAACCACAAGAGTACCCAGACTGGGATGACATGTAGAGAGTGAGTACTGAGTACCCCATTGGATATAGACATGTCCCCAAAGGTAAAGATGTGCAATGAATTCAAGGATTTCCTTCCCTTAGATGTCTTGCTCCCCCTGAATCTAGCATGGAATACCGGGATAAGATAGGGAACAGAAAATCAGAGCAAAGAAAAGAAACAGAGCTAATGCAAACAATCAAATATGAACATGTCTTTTCCCTCTTAAAGACATGTAACTTCTCTCCTCTTGAACACCAAGCATCTGGGGTCTTTTGAAGTGATACTTCTGTCTTCTTGTAGAAGAACTCTCTCCCCCTGAGTATTCTCTCCCCCTATAGAAATGATTAAGCTTTGATGTGATCTCTCTCTCCCCCTTTGACATCAATTTCCAACAAGGGTCCTTCTGGATTTTTGTTACAAATGGGTTTGGTCCTTGACTCACAGAACAAAGTTGCAAGTCGAATGTGATGCTGGTAGAGGACAAGAATCATTGAGTGGAGCTGGATCAAAAAGAATGCAGGAACAAGTGGTAAGTTGTCTTTCCTGTAGTGAAATCGGTGCACCGAGTTGTGTGCTTCGGTTGCACTGAAAGAATACGGTTGGACCGAAAACAGCAGACCGGTGTGACCAAGTTCATCACAGAGAAAACACTTGTCACCTCAGCTCACTAGTCAAGTAATATCTCACAAGGATTTAATTAACTGAAAGATTTGCAAAGAATTGGATGCCAGGAATGTAGAACAAAAAGAAACAGAAAAGAAATCTAGGTGATGTTTTTTTTGAAAGGGGAAACAAATATGCATGAGACAAATGCAAGAGCGTAGAAAAGAACACAAGAGAATTTCATCTAGAATTGGTCGGCGACAATGTCACCTATGTTAGAGTATTGACTTAGGAGTCAAGTGAGATCCCTTGATCATAGGTCATACTCATCGTTTAAGCTCAAATGGGGTTACCATTTTTTGTTTAAGCATTTTGACGTATTCACATCTTGTTGAGTTGCTTTAACTCATGACTTGGAGTAAAGCTTCTCTAAGATGGAATAACATACCTTGGGTGGTGGTGTTGATCGTGATCATGTAGTTGAACTTGTCTGGGTTGCTCAAGGTTGATGTAGCTCATCAAGAGTTGGGAGCTCCACTTGGAATTTGAGTTCATCTACCTACATGGGTTAGTCTTGCAAGGAAGAGCACTTGTGTATCCAAAATGACAGTCATAAAACTTAATATAGAATTTGTCAAAGGATATGTTTGAAGGGTTTCGTGCTTCCTTGTCTTCAACCACCATTGTGTAGAGACTTGGTGATGTAGAAATTTGCTCAAGATGTGAGTGGGTTGCAATCTCATAGATTTAGATTCATCCAAGTACCTACAAGGGTTAGATAGCATGCAAGGGTGCAAATATATCCAAGACATTCAAATAGCAACATGAAAGAAATATCAAGGATTAGTCAAAGGCTCATGCCTTGCATGTATCCAAATGGAGTTCCTACTCCAAGTTTGAAGCATCAATGATGTTCAATTCACCTATCAAACGGCAAAAGACTTTCTCATCAAGCGGTTTGGTGAATATATCCGCTAATTGCTTATCGGTGCGAACATGCTTAAGATCAGTGTCCCCTTTGGCAACGTGATCTCGAATGAAATGATGACGAACTTCAATATGCTTAGTTCGAGAGTGTTGCACGGGATTGTGAGCAATCTTGATAGCACTTTCATTGTCACAAAGCAATGGACCATGTTTCACATATATCCCATAATCCTTGAGAGTCTGGGTCATCCAAAGTAATTGAGCACAACATGAACCAGCGGCAATGTATTCCGCTTCGGCGGTGGATAAGGGTACCGAGTTTTGTTTGTTGGAGGACCAAGACACAAGAGATCTACCAAAAAATTGACAAGTACCCGAAGTGGACTTTCTATCAACCTTGTCTCCGGCATAGTCTGAATCGGAGTAACCAACAAGATTGAAAGAAGACCTCTTAGGATACCAAATGCCAAAATTTGGTGTGTGTGTATTAAGTATCTCACTATCCTTTTCATAGCCTTAAGATGAAATTCTTCAGGGGCCGCTTGATATTGTGCACACATGCACACACTTAGCATAATATCGGGACGAGAGGCACATAGATATAACAATGAACCAATCATGGAGCGGTAAACCTTTTGATCAACTGGTTCACCATCTCTGGTCAAATCAAGATGTCCACTAGTAGGCATGGGTGTAGTCATACCTTTGCATTCTTGCATATTGAACTTCTTGAATAAGTCTTTGGTGTACTTTGTTTGAGAGACAAAGGTACCTTCCTTAGTTTGCTTGATTTGCAAACCGAGAAAGAATTTGAGTTCACTCATCATAGACATCTCAAACTTCTGCGACATTAGCTTTCCAAACTTCTCACTAAAGTGAGGGTTAGTCAAACCAAATATAATATCATCAACATAGATTTGGCACACAAATAGTTCTCCATTAACCCTTTTAGTAAAAAGAGTAGAATCAAATTTTCCAATTTCAAAGCCTTTTTCAATAAGGAACTTGGTCAAGCATTTATACCATGCTCTAGGAGCTTGTTTAAGACCATAAAGAGCTTTGTGAAGTTTGTAAACATGATTAGGTTTCTTAGGATTGACAAAGCCGGGAGGTTGCTTAACATAAAATTCCTCCTCTATTTCACCATTTAGAAAAGCACTTTTAATGTCCATTTGGTACAAGGTGATATCATGGTGATTAGCATAGGCAAGTAAGATGCGAATGGACTCAAGTCTAGCAACGGGGGCATATGTCTCACCATAGTCCGTACCTTCGACTTGAGTGTAGCCTTGGGCGACGAGACGTGCTTTGTTGCGAACTACTTGTCCATCTTCATCTTGCTTGTTGCGAAACACCCATTTGGTACCCATGATGTTGTGGTTGTTGCCGGGCTTCTCGGCCAATGTCCACACTTGGTTTCTTTCAAAGTTGTGTAGTTCTTCATGCATGGCGTTTATCCAATCCGGATCTTCCAAAGCTTCTTCAACCTTCATAGGTTCAATGCCAGAGATGAATGAATAATGTTCACAAAAGTTAGCCAAACAAGATTTTGAGCGAGTGATTCTCCCGGTTTGGATATCATTGTAGATTTGCTCGACGGGATGGTCTTTGGTGACTCTTGCTCGAACTCATGGAAGCTTTTGCTTGGATCTGGGTGGAACATCTTCTTCATCTTGTTCTTCTTCTTGGCCTTCTTCATTGTTGACGTTGTCGTTCTCTTGTCGTGGTGGAGAAGGAGGTTGTTGATGTTCATCTTGGTGTACTTCCTCGTTTTCTTTGTCTTGGTGTGTCCCACTTGTGGATGCTTCTGTATCAACTCTTGGTTCACCTTGTCGTGAGGTGGAGGCTTCCACTTGGACGGACGAGGTACTCTCCTTCACCTTCGTTGGACAAATCTTGCCAATAGACAAGTCTTGGATTGCTTCCGAAGGGTCTTTGTCTCCTACATCAATTGGCAATTGCTCTACTTGCGAGCTGTTAGATTCATCAAACTTCACATCTACCATCTCTTCAACCTTTCGGGTGAAATTATTGTAGACACGGTAAGTGTAAGAGTTTGAGCCATAACCAAGTAGGAAACCTTCATGAGATTTAGGAGCAAATTTAGAACGACGATGCTTATCAAGAATGTAGCACTTTGAGCCGAATACTCAAAAGTATCCAACTTGGGGTTTGTTACCGGTGAGGAGCTCGTACGCCGTTTTGCCGAGTAGCTTGTGAAGATACAAGCGATTTGTTGCATGACAAGCTGTCTCTACCGCTTCCGCCAAAAAGTGTTTTGGAGTCTTGTACTCATCAAGCATCGTTCTCGCCATCTCAATAAGAGTCCGGTTCTTCCTCTCAACAACTCCATTTTGTTGAGGTGTGTACGTAGACGAGAACTCATGTGAAATCCCTTCTTCGTCAAGAAAGGTGTCCACATTTGCGTTCTTGAACTCCGTTCCGTTGTCGATGCGAACCTTCTTGATCTTCACTTCAAATTGATTTTGGGCCTTCCTAGCGAAGTTTTTGAAGATCTTTTGGACCTACGATTTATCATCGAGAAAGAACACCCACATAAATCTTGAAAAATCATCAACTATAACTAGACCAAAAGAATTTCCACCGAGACTTTTGTAAGCGTTGGGACCGAAAAGATCCATGTGAAGTAGCTCGAGCGGCCTCCTCATGGTCATGATGTTCTTCACGGGATGCCTTCCTCCAACCTGTTTACCTGCTTGACAAGCGCTGCAAAGTCTATCCTTATCAAATATGACATCGTTAATGCCAAGCATATGATTACCTTTAATAAGCTTGTCAAGGTTTCACATGCCCACATGACCTAATCGTCTATGCCACAACCAACTGTCGGTGTCAAAACCGGCGGATCTCGGGTAGGGGGTCCCGAACTGTGCGTCTAGGCGGATGGTAACAGGAGACAAGGGACACGATGTTTTACCTAGGTTCGGGCCCTCTTGATGGAGGTAAAACCCTACGTCCTGCTTGATTGATATTGATATTGTGGATGTTACAAGAGTGGATCTACCACGAGATCAAGGAGGCTAAACCCTAGAAGCTAGCCTATGGTATGATTGTAATGGTTGTTGTTGTGTCCTACGGACTAAAGCCATCCGGTTTATATAGACACCGGAGAGGGCTAGGGTTACATAGAGTCGGTTACAATGGTAGGAGATCTACATATCCGTATTGCCAAGCTTGCCTTCCACGTCAAGGAAAGTCCCCTCCAGACACGGGACGAAGTCTTCAATCTTGTATCTTCATAGTCTTGGAGTCCGGCCGATGATGATAGGCCGGCCGATGATAGTTCGGCCAATGGTGGTGATCCGGCTATCCGGACACCCCCTAGTCCAGGACTCCCTCAGCAGCCCCCGAACCAGGCTTCAATGACGATAAGTCCAGCATGTGTGTAGTCTTCGGCGTTGCAAGGCGGGTTCTCCTTCAAGTTCCATGTACCTGTTGAACAGTGTCCGGCTTCCTCATCAATGTTGTGCTTCTTGGCTTCCACGCCCAGTAATGGCCTTCTTCCACGCGTCGCACGAATGCGAAAAGCCAGGGTATCTTTTACGTTTTACCCCCTAGCGGCGCAAATAACCTGCCTATAAGAGAGGCGGGAATCCAGATCCAAATCACACCATCTTCCTCCCGCGAGTACTCATCGGAGCGCTGCTTGACCAAAAATCCATTCCATCATGGACCGCCGACGTGGCTCCTCTTCTCGCGTTCCCAGTCCTTCGCCAGGAGATTGGAGGAGATGCTCTGTTCCGCACAGCGAGCTGGTGACACTCCAAGCGGAGGGATATCTTCCTCCGGCCTTTATGGTTCCGGTTTGAGCCGGGCTGGCCACCTACAGAGGTGGGAAGCAAGCGGAGGTCATCCCTAGTCCCTCCAAAGGGGAGCGGGTATGCTTCATCCCTTATCTAATAAGGGGGCTTGGATTTCCCGTACATCCGTTCCTCCGCGGGCTCCTGGAGTTCTACGGACTCCAGCTCCATCACCTAACGCCCGCCTCCATTCTGCATATCGTGGGTTTCGTAGCCCTTTGCGAGCTATTCCTGGGCGTCGAGCCCCATTTTGCGCTGTGGAAGAGGCTATTCTGCCTCGTACCCCGCTCTTACGAGGGGTCAATATATCAAGTGGGCAGCGCCGAAATATGGCGCATCGCCGGGACCGGATACCTATCCGGCACCCCTAGGACGGCGTCCGAAGACTGGCCTTCAGAATGGTTTTATATAGAAGACGC
The DNA here is from genome assembly GCF_002162155.2 of Triticum dicoccoides. Lineage (NCBI taxonomy): Eukaryota > Viridiplantae > Streptophyta > Magnoliopsida > Poales > Poaceae > Triticum > Triticum dicoccoides. Next base: position 642,604,758 of record NC_041393.1, read on the forward strand.
TCCATTGCCGGACCCAGTTCAGATCGGCCTCCCTGAGTTTAGCGACGCTCCTCTGAAGAAACGCCTAAGTTGGCGCCCACGGAGCCCTCAGCCGGAGGAAGACAAGAGCGTCCATTATTTGATGGGCCGGATAAGGCTGTTGGCCCATTCCGGACTGACCATGATCAGAGTCATGGCCACGTGCATTATGCGGGGGGTGCAGCCGCTGCAATACAGGGGCCACCCAATGTGGGATTTCAACGGGGAGGACGACGCCACCTGCCACGGCCGCAAGTGGCCGGGATCGGCCGAGGATCTGGTGAAGATCCTGTCCGGCCTGTACAAGGGGGAGAAAGAAGACTTCCTCCATACGAACCCATCGAACGGGTTTTCCATGAGTAACCCTCGGAGCTGGGTAAGCGGACGTTTATTCATCCAACCCGTGCTTCTAAAGCCGAGTACCTTACTCTGTGATTTTGATGCAGGAACTGCGCCGGGATGTGGAGGACATTCACAGTCCGGCTCCACAACCCGAGGATCCGGGAAGATCCCTTGATCCGACCTCCGAAGAGGATCCAGATATAAAGGTGGAGCTAATTGACGGGGTGTTCCATCAGCTCAGCATCGATAATGCTTTAGTCGCCATTACGGCCGACTACCCCGGCTTGTCACCGGCTTCCCAGGTACTTATGACCGGATTCTTAACACCATTACTCCATCTTCGCGCGTTCCTGACCACCATATACAACGGTGTCGTGCAGGCTGCGCCTTCAAGGCGGGAAGCCAAACCCGTGACGGCTGACCAACAAGGGTCAGTTCAGCCCAGCAGGCGGAAGAGGAGTGCGGCGCGAATCGAAACGTCGCCGCAAAGGTATAGCTCATGGTTCGTTATTTAGAACAACGTCCCTAGGAAGTGTTTGAGTGCTTATGACTTTTGTAGGAGAAAAAGCGCCCGCCGGACTGCGGGCGTAGAGGTTGCCAATCCGGCCTCTACCAGCCAAGCTCCAGCGCCTGGTCCGGAGGAGGAGGCGAGCGCAAGGCGCGAGCCGGATACTCGTCCAATGGAGGATGCCGACAGACTGTCCGCCACCAAATCTGAGGTGGAGAGCGCCATGAACCATAGGCGCCGCCGGATAGTTTTTCGTGACGCGTGCTTCTCCCCTGAGGCGTTGAATGCCTTTAACGCGGGGGACGCGCACCTCCGTGCCGCTCAAGATGGTTTGACCAGAGCCACGGAGCAGTATGTAAAAGACATATGGGTAAGAGATTTTAATAATTGTATATGCCAGTAGCCCCCGAGACTTAAAGTAGATGTATTAACTGATTTAAGGATCACGTTAACTGTAGGATCTTACAAAGAAGAATACCCAACTATCTCAGGAGCTGCAAGAGTGTAAGGCCCAACTTGAGGCCGCACTCGCTGCCGTAGGAGGAAACATAGGGACCTCTCCTGGTAACACATTATTTTAGAAAGATAAGTAGTGTTTGGCCTGTGCGCAAGTCTGAAAATGACGTTGCAGGTGCTGCCGGACAAGATCCGGACAGGCAAGAACTTCTGCGCCAGCTGAAGGCCGGCGAGAGGGTGCTGCATAAGGTGCAGCATGAAAGGAACAAGCTCCAGGATGCCCATGCCCAGCTTGGAGAAGAGCTGAAAGGCGTTCGGGCCGAGCTGTCTGGCTCCATTAAGGAGAATCAGCGGCTTCGTCGCGGCATCTATAGTAAGTGCTTAAGCGAATTCCTTTGAAAAGAAGAGTTCGGCGAGGAAGTCCATTGACAAAATATGTCTGTAGGTATACTCATAGATCGCCCTGCGGAGGAGATGCCCGTATCAACGGGTGATCAACTTCCCGAGCTGTTGTAACTGATCAAACGAGTTCGGCAGGCAATGAGCGGCATCATCCAGGCTTTATGGCCAGTCTTATCCCTACTCGAGGGCCTTGGGGAGCTTGCGGAGAAGCTTCAGGGAGTGCGGCAGCGCTTCCATTTATGGAAGATTTCAGCCTGCCGCCAAGGTGCCAGGGAGGCCTGGGCCATGGTGAAGACGCGGTACAAGAAGGCGGATCCCAACCACATGGCCGAGGTCGGACCTGTGGGGCCCGATGGGAAGGAGATCCCTGTGAGTTTAGTATACGGCCAAGTAGAGTTGGCCACTAAATTTTCCCAACATGACTGTAAATTAGACAGCCTGTTAGACGGGATTGAGGAAGAATACAGTCAGTCGATTTGACAATGTATTATAAAATGACATGTAAAAAGCCTTCTAGCCGGATTGTAGATCATTTGTCTTTGCCGACCTTTTCGCTTCAACCTCGGGACCCTAGAGTCCGGAGTGTGTCCGAATACCTTCTCGGCTATGAAACAACCGGGGCATGCATGGAGACCAGGCGTAGGGGTCATTAGTGCTTTATCAGACAAGTGCCCAACTAGTTATGTTATATTACATGGTTAGTAAGAAACATCTTCCAGGGAGAATAGTTCCGTTAAGGGTTCCTTTCCTCTGGGGGAGGCATGCCCTAAAGTGCATGTCCGGACTGCGAAAAGAGCAGGATAACATCTGGGGGCAGATAAATAAATTGGTAAAAAGTCATCTTTCAAATCACCGACCGAATATTCCCTTAAGAACGCTAGCTTTCGGCTTCACCCAGTCTGAGGTACACATCTGGCTGACCCGGCAGTAACAATCGCAGAGGTGCTCCCTTTACCTCCTAGCCGAACAATCGGGAATGTAGGGGTAAGCACAGTAGCCAGGCAACCCAGCTAGGCCAAAACTTAAGTCATATCGATGCATATAATGGTGAATAAAAGGGTACATGTGGAAGTGTGACACATGTTTTGGGCACGAAGCCCTTATAAATAAGCTTCTGTTAAAGAAGCCCCCAGGTATACTGAGTGCGGATAGCACACCAATTACGTGCGAACGATGCGCAAGTAAGCCTTTTAAGACTTTGATGAATAGGGGTGAGAGGAAAAAGATGAACATGAGATAGCTGAAGTATATAAAAATTTGGACGGGGGAAAGGGACAAACTCTTAGTCCGGCGCTAGGCATAGAATCTTCGGAGGCGGGCTGCGTTCCATGGGTTCGGCTCGAGTCGGTTATCCGATGCATTTCATAGATGGTACGCTCCGCCGGTCAGGACTTGATCGATGATGAAGGGGCCTTCCCATTTGGGCTTGAGCTTGTCCTTTTTCTTGTCCGACAGACGTAGAACTAGTTCGCCAATGTTGTAAGCCTTGGCCCGTACTTCTCTGCTTTGGTATCTTCGAGCCTGCTGCTGATAAAATGCGGAACGAGCCTTGGCGACGCCGCGTTCTTCCTCCAATGCGTCCAAGCTGTCCTGCCGATCCAACTCGGCTTCTCTTTCTTCATACATGCGCATTCGAGGTGAGTCATGAATGATGTCGCAGGGCAAAACTGCTTCTGCGCCGTATACCATAAAAAATGGTGTGAATCCGGTAGTACGGTTAGGCGTTGTCCGCAGCCCCCAGAGTACGGAGTCGAGCTCCTCTACCCAGTGCGTGTCAGATTTTGTAAGGGACCGCACTAGTCTGGGTTTGATGCCGCTCATTATTAGACCATTTGCTCATTCCACTTGACCGTTGGTTTGAGGATGATAGACTGAAGCGTAATCGAGCTTGATGCCCATATTTTTGCACCATGAGTTAACCTCATCGGCCGTGAAGTTCGTGCCGTTATCGGTGATGATGCTGTGGGGGACACCGTAACGGTGTACTACCCCGGATATGAAGTCTATCACTGGTCTGGACTCTGCCGTTTTAACTGGCTTGGCCTCTATCCATTTGGTGAATTTATCCACCATGACCAATAGGTATCTTTGCTTGTGGGTTCCCCCTTTAAGTGGTCCAACCATGTCAAGCCCCCAGACCGCGAACGGCCAGGTAATGGGTATAGTTTTGAGGGCGGTGGGTGGCATATGGCTCTGATTAGCAAAGAGCTGACAACCGACACATCTTTGGACTAAGTCCTGAGCATCTGCCCGGGCGGTCGGCCAATAAAATCCTGTATGGAATGCCTTTCCTACAAGGGCCCGGGCTGCGGCGTGGTGTCCGCCTAGTCCGGCGTGAATTTCAGCCAGGAGGTCTCGCCCTTCCTCTTCGGAGATACACCTTTGAAGGACTCCCGTTGTGCTTTTCTTATAAAGTTCTCCCTCATGGACCTTGTAGGCTTTAGATCGCCGAACTATGCAGCGGGCCTCATTTTGGTCTTCGGGAAGTTCCTACCTAAGCAAGTAGGCTAGGAATGGCTCTGTCCACGGGGCGATTACGACCATTATGTCATGGGCTGAAGGTGTTATTTCATCGGCGGAATCGCCGCTTATGTCAAATTGCTCTGTGTCGGTTGGTGTGGCTGCTTCCGGTTAGTTATTTCCGGACTCCTCTTCCCATAGTACGGATGGCTTGAACAGCCGTTCCAGGAAGATGTTTGGAGGGACAGCGTCACGTTTTGCGCCGATGCGTGCCAATACGTCGGCCGCTTGGTTATTATCCCTGGCTATGTGGTGGAATTTGAGTCCGTCGAACCGAGCTGACATTTTAAGGACAGCGTTACGATAGGCTGCCATTTCCGGATCCTTGGCGTCAAAGTCTCCATTTACTTGGGATATTGCGAGGTTTGAGTCCCCGCGCGCCTCTAGGCGTTGAATGCCCATGGAGATTGCCATCCGGAGGCCATGTAAGAGGGCCTCGTATTCGGCTGCGTTGTTGGAGTCCATGTATTATCTGAAGTACGTATTGGACTGTGTCCCCGGTTGGGGACGTCAATACGACGCCAGCCCCCAATCCGGCCAACATTTTGGAGCCGTCGAAGTGCATAATCCAGTTGGAGTATGCGCCGTACTCTTTAGGGAGTTCGGCTTCAGTCCATTCAGCGACGAAGTCAGCCAAAACTTGCGACTTTATAGCTCGCCGGGGTTTGTAAGTTATATCAAATGGTAGGAGCTCGATGGCCCATTTTGCAATCCTTCCCATCGCGTCGCGGTTGTTTATAATGTCATTTAGGGGTACTTCGGAGGCCACTGTTATCGAACACTCTTGAAAGTAGTGTCGCAGCTTCCGGGATGCCATGAACACCGCATACGCTATTTTTTGATAGTGTGGGTAGCGGGACTTGCAGGGAGTTAAAACAGTGGATACATAGTACACTGGTTTTTGAAGAGGGAATTTATGCCCTTCTGTCTCTCGTTCTACGACGAGTACCGCGCTCACAACTTGATGTGTTGCCGCGATGTATAACAACATAGGTTCGCCCAGGTTGGGCGCAGCCAGGACCGGATTTGTTGCCAATACGGCCTTTATTTCTTCGAGTCCGGCAGTGGCAGCATCCGTCCACTCGAAGTGTTTGGTGTGCCTGAGGAGGTGATAGAGGGGCAATGCCTTTTCTCCTAAGCGGGAGATAAAGCGGCTGAGAGCCGCCACGCATCCAGTAAATTTTTGGATCTGTTTGAGGTCTTTTGGAATATCCAGCTGTGACAGAGCTCGGATCTTGGCCGGGTTCGCTTCAATTCCCCTACCGGATACAATGAAGCCCAAGAGCTTTCTGGCTGGTACGCCGAAAACGCATTTTTCCGGATTCAGCTTAATGTCATATGCTCGGAGGTTGTCGAATGTGACCCTCAAGTCGTCTACTAGAGTTTCGACGTGTTTAGTTTTGACGACTACGTCGTCTACGTATGCCTCTACTGTTTTGCCGATCTGGGCAGCCAGACATGTCTGAATCATGCGCTGATATGTTGCGCCGGCGTTTTTAAGTCCGAAGGGCATCGTGTTGAAGCAGAATGGTCCATATGGAGTAATGAATGCCGTTGCGGCTTGATCCGCTTCTGCCATCTTGATTTGATGATAGCCGGAGTATGCGTCCAGGAAGCACAATGAATCGTGCCCTGCGGTGGCATCGATGATTTGGTCGATGCGGGGGAGGGGGAAGGGATCCTTTGGGCAGGCTTTATTTAGGTCTTTGAAATCGACACATAGGCGCCAGGATTTGTCCTTCTTTGGTACCATTACTAGGTTTGCTAGCCAATCCGGATGTTTGATGTGTCTGATGAATCCGGCTTCCAATAGTTTGGCTAGTTCTTCTCCCATTGTCTGTCTTTTGGGTTCGGAAAATCGTCGAAGAGCCTGTTTGACTGGCTTGAACCCTATTAGGATGTTTAGGCTATGCTCTGCCAATCTGCGGGGGATTCTTGGCATATCTGAAGGATGCCAGGCGAAAAAGTCCCAATGTTCCTGAAGGAATTCTCGCAGTGCGGCGTCTACATCAGGGTTCAACTGTGCCCCGACGGAGGCCGTCTTTGTCGGGTCCGTTGGATGGACCTGGAATTTTATTATTTCGTCCGCTGGTTTAAAGGAGGTGGACTTGGATCTCTTATCGAGTATCACATCGTCTCTATGCACCGTAGCGCGCAGCGCGGTGAGTTCCTCTGCCGCTAGGGCTTCGGATAGTGCCTCCAGGGCTAATGCGGCTGTTTTGTTTTCGGCGCGGAGTGCTATGTCCGGATCACTAACGAGAGTGATTATCCCGCCGGGCCCAGGCATTTTGAGCTTCATGTACCCGTAATGGGGTACGGCTTGGAAAATTGTGAACGCCTCTCGTCCTAATATAGCGTGATATCCGCTGCTGAACGGGGCCACTTGGAACGTGATTTCTTCGGACCTGTAATTGTCCGGTGAGCCGAACACCACATCAAGTGTGATTTTTCCGGTGCAGCGTGCTTCCCGGCTAGGGATTATTCCTCTGAAGGTTGTGCTGCTTCGCTCAATGTGGCTCCAGTCTATTTCCATTTTTTGAAGAGTTTCCTCGTAAATGAGATTTAATCCATTGCCGCCATCCATGAGTACCTTGGTAAGTCGAAAGTCGTCCACTATTGGACTGAGGACCAATGCGGCTGGTGCTCGGGCTGTTCGGAATTTAGGTTCGTCGCTGGCGTTGAAGGTGATGGCCTTGTTGCTCCAAGGATTTGTTATTGCTACTTGGTAGACTTCGGCGAGGCTGCAGATTGTTCGTTTCCGCATATTATTTGATGCGAAAGTCTCGAAGACTGTTGATACCGTACCGGTATTGTTGGTGTGGTTTCCCGGGGTAGAAGCTCCTCGCCACTTTTGGCCACCTGCCGTAATATCCAACATGCACGAAGGCTATGTGTTGGGGTGGCACCCTTGGTACTGTGAATTGTACAGGGTTTGCTAAGCCATCCCTCCAGTACGGTTCTGTTCCCTTTAAGGGGCTTCTATTTTTTGGTTTTTGTACCTGGTGCCTGAGTGTAATGCACCCTTTTGTTGCGGACTGGGGCTGTATCCGGGGCCGGATTGTCCCAAAACCTATTTTCGGTTTTCCGGAAACTCTCTATCGCACAGTACTTTCGCACTATGGATGCCAGGTCGGCGAAGCGTGTGATTTCACGATGGCTGACGGCGTTCAAGATTCCCCTGTCCATGCAATTATTGCAAAAAATCGAGATTGCGTTTTCCTCTCGGCAGTCCTTTATCCGGTCCGTGACCAGGAGGAATCTGGCCCAGTAATGATGTACTGTTTCGGCTGGCTCTTGCCGGATTAGAGATAGATCGCATATATCTGGACGGGTGGGCCTAATTGAGTCCGGGACCCTGTCCATCTCGAGGCTCGAGGGCCGAGAAGTTTCCGAATTTGGAAGCTTGGAAAGTGGAACGTTGTCCAACGAGTCCGGTCCGATGCCTGACTTTATGTTCAGCGCTTGATCGAAATCCGCCCCTCCGCGGGAATCCGGCATGGAAGGTTCGGTAGCCCGGACACGACTAGTTTTCAATATGGGAGAAGGATCGTCGCGATGTTCCTCTACCACCGTGACGTGGTGGGTAACCTGGGAGAGTTAATCTCTCTCAGATCGGTTTTAAGCTCGATCTGATTGTAGTCTGTAGCGACTCCCAGGGCGGCGATCCGATCCAAGAGTTCGTTTACAGACGAGAGCTCTGCAGGATCTAGCTGCTCGGCAAATTCCGAGTTGACGTGAAGATTGCTCTCGATGACCCGAGAGGTCATTGTCGAAGCGGTGGCCGGACAGGCGGTCATAAGAAAACCTCCTAGCCGGATAGTTTGGCCGGCGGCCAAGGCTCCATTGGCGAAGATACCGTCCTTGAAGACGGGAAGAGGCATCCTTCCTATCGGCGACGACACAGGGAAGCTCTCAATGAAAGCACCAATGCCGGTGTCAAAACCGGCGGATCTCGGGTAGGGGGTCCCGAACTGTGCGTCTAGGCGGATGGTAACAGGAGACAAGGGACACGATGTTTTACCCAGGTTTGGGCCCTCTTGATGGAGGTAAAACCCTACGTCCTGCTTGATTGATATTGATATTGTGGATGTTACAAGAGTGGATCTACCACGAGATCAAGGAGGCTAAACCCTAGAAGCTAGCCTATGGTATGATTGTAATGGTTGTTGTTGTGTCCTACGGACTAAAGCCATCCGGTTTATATAGACACCGGAGAGGGCTAGGGTTACATAGAGTCGGTTACAATGGTAGGAGATCTACATATCCGTATTGCCAAGCTTGCCTTCCACGTCAAGGAAAGTCCCCTCCGGACACGGGACGAAGTCTTCAATCTTGTATCTTCATAGTCTTGGAGTCCGGCCGATGATGATAGTCCGGCCGATGATAGTTCGGCCGATGATGGTGATCCGGCTATCCGGACACCCCATAGTCCAGGACTCCCTCACCAACCTTTAGAAGATTTAGCAATTAAGCAAGTTCTAGGTTGAGCCTTTTTAGTGAAATCAACAATGTAAAGATCACCTCTACGTATACCGGTAAAGACCATTTTATGATTGTCTCTTCGAAACACTTGGCAATCTACTTCAGTAAATAGGACATTGAAACCGAAATCAGCAAGTCTAGATACTGAAAGTAAATTGTACCCAAGAGATTCAACGAGCATGACGTTTTGTATGGAGCTATCATGTGAGATGGCCACCTTACCGAGGCCAACCACCTTACCCTTTGAGTTCTCACCAAAAGTGACATACTTTCGAGGGCCGGCATTTTCAGCAAGCTCACGAAACATATCTTTATCTTCGGTCATGTGATCGGTACATCCACTATCAAGAACCCATTCCTTTCCTCCTGCCATGTATCCCCGATGATTTGCCATAAGACCAAAGTGTCTCATTGCATCATTAAGATCAAAGTCACTATCATCATCCTCATCATAGTATCCATGTTCAACATTGTCATGTGATGGATGAATTCCTAGAGAGGGTGATTCATTAGAATGAGTTTGACAATGATCTTCTTTATGAATTATAATAGCTTCGGAAATAATATTGCTAATAATTCCAACATCTCCTTTGGCATGCATAAGGTTTATAAGCTCAAATAGACAATCGCCAAACTTAGGATCATTGGAATTCATCTTACTCAAGGCAATAGACTTATGGAGAATTTCATCTAGATTTTGCAAGGAATAGTTTGGAAAACGTTCCTCAAGAAATTTCCATATGGTGTGGGCACACTTAAGAGTAGGCAAGCAACCTATCAAGTTTCTAGGCAAACCTCTAGTGATAAGATCAACAGTTCTAAGATTGCGAATCATGTCAACTGACTCATCAAGGGTAGGATGCATAGGATCAACATGAGGTGCACAAGGGCTAGTAATGTACTTGTTCAAATGATATTCATTGAAAATCACAAGCATTTCATTTTTCCAATCATGAAAATACTCTCCATCAAGTATAGGCACTCTATGTCTAAGACTCCCCAAAGTAGACTCATCCATCTTCCTCCAATGGTGTTTAAACCAAAGCAATGGAGACCAAAGCTCTGATACCAATTGAAAGGATCGAGAAGAGGTGTCTAGAGGGGGTGAATAGACTCTAAGTAAGAAAAGTTGCAGTTTTTAATCTCTTTAAGTTGAAGTGGAGTTTTGGCACAAGTTTTAACATCCACAATACATATCAAGCAAGCATGACAAGAGTATATGAGCAGCGGAAAGTAATGCACGCAAATTGCAAGAGTGTAAAGGGATGGGATTGGAGTGTGCAAACGCAATTTGGAGACATGGAGATTTTTTATCCGTGGTTCCAATAGGTGGTGCTATCGTACATCCACGTTGATGGAGACTTCAACCCACGAAGGGTAACGGTTGCGCGAGTCCACGGAGGGCTCCACCCACGAACGGTCCACGAAGAAGCAACCTTGTCTATCCCACCATGGTCGTCGCCCATGAAGGACTTGCCTCACTCGGGTAGATCTTCACGAAGTAGGCGATCTCCTTGCCCTTACAAACTCCTTGGTTCAACTCCATAATCTTGACGGAGGCTCCCAAGTGACACCTAGCCAATCTAGGAGACACCACTCTCCAAGAGGTAACAAATGGTGTGTTGATGATGAACTCCTTGCTCTTGTGCTTCAAATGATAGTCTCCCCAACACTCAACTCTCTCGCACAGGATTTGGATTTGGTGGAAAGAAGATTTGAGTGGAAAGCAACTTGGGGAAGGCTAGAGATTAAGATTTATGTGGTTGGAATGGAATATCTTGACCTCAACACAAGTGTAGGTGGTTCTCTCTCCGAAAATGTATGTTGGAAGTGTAGGCATGTGCTGATGGCTCTCTCCACGAATGAAGAGTGGGTGGAGGGGTATATATAGCCTCCACACAAAATCTAACCGTTACACACAATTTACCAAACTCGGTGGGACCGAATCGTGAAACTCGGTCAGACCGATTTAGTTCATAATTTGACCGTTAGGCATCTCGGTGGGACCGATATGATCAACTCGGTAGGACCGATGTGCTATGATTAGGGTAAAGCCTCAACTCGGTTTGACCGATTACACAAACTCAGTGGGACCGATTTGGGTAATGAGAGAAACAGAGAGTTGGCGAGGCAAACTCGTGGGAACGATTGCATACCTCAGTGGGACCGAAAATATTGCAATAGGCAATAGAGAGTTTGCAAGCCCATCTCGGTGAGACCGAGATCCCATCGGTGAGACCGACTTGATTAGGGTTTCTGGAAGTGGCTATGTCAAGAGAACTCGGTGGCGCCGGATAGAAAGATTCGGTGGGGCCGAGTTTGACTTTTGGTTTGGGACATATGTGGATGTGAGAAAGTGGTTGATGGCTTTGGAGCATATCACTAAGCACTTTTAGCAAGCAAGCTATTAAGAAACACCTCATCCCCTCTTAATAGTATTGGCTTTCCTATGGACTCAATGTGATCTTGCATCACTAAAAGTAAAATGTAGAGTCTTGTGCTTTGAGCTTGAGCCAATCCTTTGTCCTTATTAGCATCTTGAAGGGGTTCCACATCCTATAGTCCATGCCACTCCATTGTTGAACTTATCTGAAACATACTAGGTAAGAGTATTAGTCCAACAAGAGATATGTTGACATTAATTACCAAAATCACCCAGGGAGCACTTGTGCTTTCACACTACTTGCCTGTAGTGAACACGGCTGGAGGGATCCTTGTGGGTCTAAAAAATGATCTGTTTGAGGTGATAGGTTTTGTCAATAAAAAGTTTTGCATTGTTGCAACTGTCAAAAATAAGAGTGATGGGTTCTTGTGGCACTTGGTGGATATCTATGGTACTTCTTATAATGAATTTAAACTGGAATTTATTGCTGAGCTACATGACACTATGGAGGGCCTCACTTACCCAGTTTTGCTGGGTGGAGATTTCAATTTGGTCAGATCGATCGATGATAAGAACAATTGGGTAGTTAATAGTCAGCTATCATATTTGTTTAATGATTGGACTAATAAATGGTCCCTTATGGAGATCAGGAGTGCTAATAGGAAGTACACTTGGAGCAACAACCAGAACAATCCTATTTTGCTGCGATAGATAGAATCTTTACCTCTGGCTCCTGGGATAATGAATTTCCTCTTTCTATGGTGATTGCTCTAGCGCGTGTTTGGAGTGATCATACACCGCTGCTTTTAGACACAGGTGCTCAGAGGGTTACCTCCCCAAAAATGTTTCGGTTTGAGAAATCGTGGCTTAACCAACCAGATTTTAAAGATATGGTGAACAAGATATGGAACACTCCAGTCCCTGGTAAAATAGCCATAGATGTTTGGATGAACAAATGTAGATTATTTAGAAAGAAGGTTAAAGGCTGGAGTATTAATACTGAGGCAAGCATGAAGCAAAAAATGAGAGAGCTTTTGGTCGAATTTGATATTCTTGATGTCTTCTCCGAAAGGAATCAAATTAATGATGTAGATAAAGTTAGAATGGAAGAGATTAAGAAAGAGCTTGCTAGTATTTGGAGTAAAGAAGAAACTGCCTTTTGGCAGCGATCCAGAGATCATAAGATTGTGGATGGTGATAAAAATAATGCATATTTTCAAGCTGTGGCTAACCATAGACATAGGAAGAACCACCTGTCTGAACTGAATGGAGACAATGGCCCTGTTTATACCACCAAAGAAATGTTGGATGTAGCTACTACCTTTTATAAAGACCTATTCGGTGCTGAAGATAAACATAACATCCATCTTTGCCCTTCCTTCTCGGAGGACGGTGACTTGGTCACCCACGAAGAAAATGACCTTCTTCAGAGAAGCTTCTCTGAGGAAGAAATAAAAGAGGCAATATTTGGTTCTTATGCACATGGGGCCCCTGGTCCTGATGGGTTGTCCTTTCTGTTTTATCAAACCTTTTGGGAGGCGATCAAAACTGATTTTATGGCTTTAGTTAGAGACTTTGAGGAGGGTAAATTGGACATGCAGATATTGAACTTTGCTTTAATTGTTCTTATTCCGAAAGAACATGATGCCAAGGATATGAAAAAGTTCAGACCAATCAGTTTGAGTAATTATGGGATAAATTTTTTCTCAAAAGCTATGACCAACAGGGTTTCCCCCGTTGGGCATAGATTAATATCATCAAATCAAACTGTGTTTATTAAAGGGAGGTATATTTTGGAAAGTGTAGTGATGGCAGATGAAGTGATCCATGAGGTAAAGAAATCAGGTTGTCAAGATTTAGTTCTCAAACTAGACTATGAAAAAGCCTATCATAGAGTTAACTGGGATTTTCTGTTTGAAATTCTTTAGTCTAGAGGATTTTGCTCCAAATGGATTCTTGGATTAAGAGTACGTTGTTTAACAGCACGTTCTCCGTGAGAATCAATGATACTACTAGGGATTATTTCATTGGGAGAAAAGGGTTTAAACAAGGGGACCCGCATTCTCCCTTGCTGTCTAACTTAGTGGTTGATGTTTTTACAATTTTTTTGAAAAAGGTTGCTTCCCAAGATTTAATTTTTGGGCTTCTGCCCAATGTGATTCCGGGGGAGGGAGGGGGGGGGGTAGTAAGTCTGCAATATGCAGACGATACTATCCTCTTCTTGGAAAATTCTGTTCATAAAGCTAGAAATTTTAAGTGGTTTTTGTCATGCTTTGAAAACCTTTCTGGGATGAAAATTAACTTTCACAAAAGTGACTTGATGACGATAAATGTTGAGGATGCAGTTGCTAATGAAATTGCCTAGATTTTCTGTTGTAAAAGGGGATCTTTCCCAATCAAATATCTAGGAGTGCCTTTGCACCATGACAAGCTGAAAAGGGAAGATCTCCAACCTATTATTGATAGGATTATAAAAGGCATATCTGGTTGGCTTGGGAGATATCTCACTTATAAAGGGAAGATCATTCTGCTGTGTGCTTGTTTGATTAGTATCCCTGCCTATCTTATGTCTGTGATCAAATTTCCTAAATGGGCAATCAATGTTATCAATTCCCAGATGGCACACTTCTTTTGGGGAGATGTTGGTGGCCAACACAAGTATCATTTAGCCAACTGGGGTTCGTCACTAGGAAGAAAGAATTTGGGGGTTTGGGGATACCCAACATTAAAGAATTTAATATGGCCTTACTTGCTTCATGGGGGAAAAGGTTTTTTGGTAATACTGACTCAAATTGGAAAAAGGTTATTTTACATAAGTATAGGGTTAACTCTCCCAACCTCCTCTGGGCAAAAGGTGATGGGGGCTCTACCTTCTGGAAGAGCATCACCTGGGCTTTGACAACTGCTAATTTTTTTTACAGATAGAGACTGAGTAATGGTGAACTAATTAGCTTCTGGCATGATATTTAGATAGGGGAGTGTTCCTTAAAGGTGCAATTCTGGGATCTATTTTGCATTGATAATCAAACTGAGTGCACTGTGGCTCGGGTGTGGGATGGATATGACCTTAGATTGACTTTTAGGAGATGTGTTGATCAAGGTGGTTTAGCTCACTGGAGACAGCTTCTTGATGTTGTTAAGCAGCATCCATTGATAGCTGATACTGATACACCAGTTTGGTCTTTGGAGTCTAATGGATTATATTCAGTTAAATCATTCTATAAACATATTAATTTTGGAGGGACAACTTCTGCTATCAGAGATGATCTTTGAAAAATTCTATGTCCCCAAAAAATTCATGTGTTTTTATGGCTGTGTGTCCACAACAAAAGCCTAACTAGAGATAATCTTGCAAAAAGGAGAGAAATAGAGGACCCATCTTGTCTTTTCTGTGCTGAATATGAAACTGTCCAACACTTGTTATTTGACTGTGTGGTTGCTCAATATGTATGGAACTTTGTCTCTGACTTCTTTGAGATTGATAGAATCACTAACTTTGAAAATATATATGCCTTCTGGCATGCGCATAAGAAAAAACCTGTGGTGAATATGGTGATTGCTGCTACCTTGTGGAGCTTGTGGAGACTGAGAAACAACTTTTGTTTTCAGGGACAGAAGTGGAAAAACGTGAACTGCATTCTTGCAAAACTAAGCTGCTATTTACATCAGTGGGAAGTTCTCTGCGACGATGCTCAAGCAACCCTGCTTCAACGATGCATTCTTCTATTCAATGGC
>NC_041393.1:642620363-642678493 GCF_002162155.2 Triticum dicoccoides
TTCGTTCAAAAAAAAAACTTTATTTCAGCCTTTTGCAAGGGTATGGACGAACTTTATGAACAGAGTCCAAGCAGACAGAAATGGACCATTTATGTACAAAGAGATGCAGATTGGTACCTAGATTTATTTTCCAAAACAGGAAGGAAATCTGGGAACTTGATTGCCGAGAAGCAAATCGAACTAACAGTATGTACAAAGGAGACCCCAACCTTGCCTGGGCACTGTTTAACTAACACCTAAATTCAATCGATTGGAGAACATTATTGTTTTATTTCGACCGGTGACGAGTTTGCTGGGATAGCTACAGGATCACTTCTCATCCTTGCCGGTGTAAAAGTGGCGAAATGCGCATGAGAAGTCCTTGAATTCACAGCCCTCGTCGCATAACTTCCGGTAACTGCAGAAACTAGTGATCAGTCATGCAGCGAAAGAAGAGGTGGAATGTAAGGTTTTCTGTAACTTTTCTTGTTCTTGTTGATAATAATCTTACATCTCAAGTGCTTCAGAACCCATGGGGCATTTGAAGCCAACTCCAGATGCAGAGGCCATGGCCAGATCCAAATCTTTAGCCTGTAGAGGAAGCAAATGATGAAGTGTGAGCTCTGTTTAACATGATGATCATGCGCAGTTACTTACTTACTTACTTACTTACGAAGCCTTTGATCCCAAACAAGTTGGGGTAGGCTAGATATGAAACCTTTTCACGAGGACTTCCCAGGAGGTCACCCATCCTAGTACTACTCTCGCGCAAATGGGTTTCATACCCAAAAGACTGGCTAGTTTTTACGTTGGCTCGCCAAGCCTATCACAACCCTTAGATATGAAACTCTTTCACAAGGACTTCCCAGGAGGTCACCCATCCTAGTACTACTCTCGCTCAAATCGGTTTCATACCTATGGGACTGGCTAGTTTTTACGTTGGCTCGCCAAGCCTATCACAACCCTCCTCCTTTACCCGGGCTTGGGACCGGCTATGCCTAGAAGACATAGGCGGAGTTGATCATGCGCAGTTAGTTTAAATTATTTCGTTCTTCCATCGCTAAGGGAAACATGTACGACACATGTTGACGTGATTACAAGATTTCAGACAAATGTTGTTTTACCAATCAATCCACTTATATTCGACAGTCAGAATATTTTGCATCCCTTGAATCATACCATTAATTTGGAGGTGAAGCCACCATCATAATTCCTCGACGATGGCACGCCCGTCATTACTCCAGGAACTGGGTTATATGTGTCGCTGTTGAAAATAAGCCCCAGAAGGAGCAAACAAAGTTATAAACTTCAGATGATCCAACTTACAAGGCGCTTAAGGTGAGGATTTTCAGTTAAAAAAAGCTTAAGACGAGAATGTAATTTTCTATTGGCTCATTACACATTTACACCTGGATAAAAATTATCGTCACCACCAATCTAATGTTTGCAGAAGCAAAGCTCGTGCTACTGCATTCCAAACCACAATAAGATAAGTGAGGAGACGATACCTACTCCAGCAACGGGCGCTAGAGCAATTGAATATATCTGTGAGAGTGCTTGCTTTGATCCCAAGATTCTGACCAAGAGCAAAGGCCTCAGAGACTCCAAGCATGCTGATAGCCATGGCCATATTGTTACAGATCTTTGCAGCCTTACAAGTACATACCAAAAGTGAGTCTGAATCATCTGTGCATGAAAATTTATATAACGAAGTCTCAGTGAAGAGCTGGAGTAAATCAAAATTACCGAGCCATTTCCAGCCCCGCCGCAGTAGATCAGCTTTTTGCCCATTGCGAGAAGTAACGGCTTTGCTGCTATGTATGTTTCTTCTAAACCACCCACCTATATATCATTCCTTTGCACCAAAGTAAGACACAAGCCCTTGTATGTAATACTAGTTTTTCCCCAACAAAGTCTCTGTATTTTCTGGCGGTAACAATAAGTTCTGCGAAGCAAGGAATGGTACCATGAAAGTCAGTGTCCCAGCTTCTGCGGCAGGAACACCTCCAGAGACAGGAGCATCCAGCATCATCGGTTTTTCGGCGTAGCCTGAAGATACAGAAGAGGCACACATTCATAACTCAAATGTGCAGATACATTTCTAGTATTAATTGTTGCCGGGGACAGATAAAAATAAAGTGAAGACTGTTGATTGTTTCATTTTCCAGGTGTACACTGAAGTATTCAGATTTTCAACTGCTAATTTCAAATGGTGGTTCTGTATGATGGGCAGATCACAACCTTTCTTTTCATTTAAACTGCATCTTGACATGTCCATAGATATCTTTCTTGATGTCTGAGGATCAACTGTAGATGAATCTATGTATAACCACGGTCCAAGGCGCCCCCCATTACCGAGCAAGCCGTTCCCTCTACTGTATACATCTAAGACCTGAAAAGAGCCTTGTAGCACTAAGCATTTGATTTGGTAACAGAGTTCGGTATAACTCAAGTTACAGCTAGTGCTTGTGAATCACCAGCTTCTCATAAAGAAAACTAAACCAACTTACATGTGCAGAGGAAGGTAGCATGGTGATTATGACATCGCTCGACTTAGACAATTCAAGCGGCGACTGCTTCGTGGGAATTCCATCGTCGGAGAACTTCTTCATGGCATCCTCATTTCTGAACATTATAGATTCAGTGTTTGTTGGATGGTCTAACAACAGCTTTAACACTACCACAGAACTGCGTGTTAGATTAAGCTATGTGCCTTTTTACGTGTATAATTAGTAAGCAAACCAATTTTGAACAGTGCATAAATGGACGAACATTTGAACCACAATAATATTGGAAGCTGGCAAGAAGGGCTTACATATCATGAACTGACACTCTGTATCCAGCCCTCAGCAGGTTCCTTGCCATGTGGGAGCCCATATTCCCAAGCCCTATGAATCCAACACTCTGCAAAGCATGTCAACACCTCATAATCATAAACAAAGGAAGCAATATACACTGTCTGTGCCTGTCCTAAATCAGAAGGATGCATTGACCAAAGATCAAAGCTCCTTCCAGATTTATTTATTTCAACTAAGCTCTGCTCGACTCAAGTTTCAGGGGATGCAAGCAGAGAGGAAGTGGTTAAGCACTCGGATGTGGACACTGCAGGCAAGAACGCGAGATGAATATAACACAAGAGGAAAGAAACCTCCATGTGGGGTGGGGGTGGAACGGCAGGAGCAGAGGAGAAGCCCCGGGCGCGGAGGCGGCTCTCCCAGCCCCATCTCTGCCGCAGCTTGGAACCAAGTCTCCTCCATCCAACACCTCCCATGCCCGCTTCTGCTCCCAGGTGCGCTCAATCAGGAGTCAGGACTGCTCGCTGCAGGAAACAGTGAGCGGATAACATCAGTCAGGTTCGATGGATCCGCGCGTCGTCAGAAAGGGGAGTGATGATCCAAGCGAGGCGCGGCACCGGGTTCACTCACTCTGTCAGCCCGGGATTCGGCGAACGACGCGGCGGAAGCGCGGGTCACTCACCCAATCTCGTGATTGGGACGGAAGAAGAGGAAGAAGACGCGGGAGCTTGCCTTCACCGGTGGGTGGGGGAGACGGGCGGAGAGAGGAGGGGACAAGCAGAAGCTGTACAAGGTGGGAAGGGGTTCGTTCCGGCGTGGCGTGGCGTGGCGTGGCGTGCATATCGCTTCGCCGGCGCCGAGTCATCGGTCATCACGCTCTCTCACACTAGGCTCGCACGCCAAGAGAGATCACGTTTAGCATGTACTCGTGCGTGTATGTGTAGCTATGCAGACGAACAGTAAAAAAACATTTTCTTTATAAAACAAACTGATTTATTCGTGCATGTATGTGTCAAAGGCATGTTTGACAATTTTCATGTAAAAGCGGAGCAGTTGTGCTTCGCTGGTAAAACGAAAAATCAGTGGTTGAAAGTGCCAAAATTTTAGCGCTAAACCATTTTTTTATCAGAGGTCAAATTATTTGGACCCGAAACATTTCCGAATAACATTTAGACATGAAGATGCACATGTCTAAACTTTTTGGGACAACCTATTTGTCTGATAGCTCCTCCTTCCGTAAAGAAATATAAAAGTGTTTAAATCATTAATGAATACTCAATACTTGTTGCTGGGAACCAAAAAATAAACTACCCCATCGGTTTTTTTATGGATTGTTGGATCTTCATCCAACGGCCACCATCACCCTCACGTTATTCTTCTTTCAACCAACACCTGCCTAATTGCCTACTTCTCCTGCAGCCGAGGAATTACCATGCTCACCACGCCACGCTCGTCCTACCGTGAATCATTGCTCATGCCATCCCTCTAAGCACCCCCCCCCCCTCATGTTCTTCTCCGGCATCTATAAGCCCACCCTGTCTGGGCACAGAAATCAGTCAACCTCCGCCCCCTCTACCTGGGACATCTCCCCGGCTCCGTCCGTTCCTGTTCGAGCCCTAGCCATTCTCCCCGTGCCCTGCTATGCGCCGTTGGCTTCGGGTTCGGCCCTAAACATTTTTTTATGCGCAAGATCAAAACTCCACATAACTGAATATATCTGTATTACCTTCCACTAAATAGTAACTCTGTGTGGGAAGAGAACCACTACAGTGGCCACTTATGGTGTGTTTGTTTTAGGTCATGGGGTGGAAAACGGGTCCATTACGTTTCTAGGCCTGACTCCTGTGTTCGGTAGCAGCGAAGAATTGGAACCTACCCATTCCCTCGAACGGAATATTCGCGTGAGATGCGGAACGTGCTCGTACCTCCGATTTGGAGGAATCACGCGGAACGCCTCGCATCTCTTGCCTCCAATAATGCTAAACATACAAAGAGTTGCACGCAATTACATGCTGACTAGGATTTTTTTCATCTACTAACCAATCACAAACTTACCCCCCTGATTTTCAAGGGGGGTGGGCCGCCTCCCCATCTATTGACCAATCAAATTAACTCTCTTTGTAAAACCTTGTAACTCGTTTGAGCATTACTCCTCTTGCCTCTCCCACGACTCCCTCGTCTCCGAACCCCATACCAGCGCCGCCACTCCCACTCGATCTGTGCCCCTTCTTCTCCCCTTCTCTGGCGCCGCTGTCGGTGTCAAAATCGGCGGATCTCGGGTAGGGGGTCCCGAACTGTGCGTCTAAGGCTAATGGTAACATGAGGCTGGGGACACGATGTTTACCCAGGTTCGGGCCCTCTCGATGGAGGTAATACCCTACTTCCTGCTTGATTGATCTTGATGATATGAGTATTACAGGAGTTGATCTACCACGAGATCGTAGAGGCTAAACCCTAGAAGCTAGCCTATGATTATGATTGTTCTCCTCCTACAGACTAAACCCTCTGGTTTATATAGACACCGGAGGGGGCTAGGGTTACACAGAGTCGGTTACAGAGAAGGAGATCTAACATCCGAATCGCCAAGCTTGCCTTCCACGCAAAGGAGAGTCCCATCCAGACACGGGATGAAGTCTTCAATCTTGTATCTTCATAGTCCAACAGTCCGGCCAAAGTATATAGTCCGGCTGTCCGGATACCCCCTAATCCAGGACTCCCTCAGTAGCCCCTGAACCAGCCTTCAATGACGATGAGTCCGGCGCGCAGATTGTCTTCGACATTGCAATGCGGGTTCCATCTCCGAATACTCCGTAGAAGATTGTGAACACAAGGATCGTGTCCGGCTCTGCAAAATAATTTCCGCGCACCACCGTAGAGAGAATGATACTTTACAAATCTAATATGCTGACAATTTTTCACAGCGTGTCCTCACGCCGCGGCCTGGTTTAATACAAACCGTTTTTCTCAGCCTGCCACAACACGCCCTACAAGGCGGTTTTATTGGCACGTCTTATCGAAGCAGAGATCGTGTCCCCCTTATTGCGGGGTTCTCATCAATACGGGCACGGGTAACCCAACTACGCCTGTTGGTATAACTTCGTGTTTTTAGGCAAGTCCCAAATGGTTACGCTGAGGACGCTTGATATTCTCCCCCTTTATAGAGGGACCTAGGCGTATCCCTCTCTGTCCACACTTGCGCCTTCCCGCACCTCGAGTTCCAACACCTGAAGCTCAAGCTTAAGCACTTCGGATCTTCAATCATGTCCGGATCCGACCTTCAAGGCCGGTGGATGGCCTCCTATGTCACAGAGGAGGACATTGCGAAGCTCAGGGAGGCCAGGTATCTGACCGCCGACATTAAGCACATGCTTCCTGCTCCAGGGAAGGTCATCCCCACTCCCGAACCCAATGAGAGCTTTGTATTTGTTTCGCACTTCCTCCGGGGCTTAGGCTTTAGTCTTGATCCCTTCGTGAGAGGGCTCATGTTCTATTACGGGATAGATTTTCACGATCTGGCTCCGTATTCCATCCTTCACATCTCGTCGTTCATCGTCGTGTGCGAAGCTTTCCTCCACGTCACCCCACACTTCGGCTTATGGCTCAAGACTTTCAATGTAAAGCGAAGGTGATCGAGGGGCGACACGCGGAGTGCGGAGACGCTGCAATAAGCAGAAACGCCGATGCCCCATGGCCAGAGGGTTCCTTCCCGGAGATGTCAGATTTATGGCAACGGAGGTGGTTCTACATCATAGCTCCCCGAGGCACAAAGTGGGCGGCTGCCCCCGCCTTCCGCTCGGGCCCTCCGCCTCAACTGGCATCGTGGGCCAACGTGGGACTGGACTGGGGGCCTGCAAATGACGTACCGACATTGCAAAGCCTATTCGGGAGCTTCTTGAGAGGGATATCAGCCTTGCCAGAATAATTAAGGTAATGCTAGTTCGGCGGGCCCTGCCGTGCAAACGTCGACCTCTCCGGATGCGGGAGTTCAACCCAGAAGGCCCCCAAACTATTCAACACTTCTTCGGCATGACGCTCGAAGGGATGTATAGGTTGTTCTTCGGACCACAAATAAAGTGTCCGGACACCACCGAGGATGCAGGCCTGAGCTGCAACCGCTCGGATACCCAAGTAAGTAACCCTGTAACCGAACACTTCGTTTGCATTTATCACAACATTATTCTAAAAAACTGTCCGCGGCCAGGATTGGCTTAGCAAGGCGGAGAGAATCAGGTGTCTAGCCCCACTTCCCGAAGGCTCGCCTAGTCCGGCGATAGCCAGGATGCTTAAACGGGCGCTAAGTCAAGTGCCATCGGGGAAAGATGAAGGGAGGAGTGGAGAAGCCAAGAGCGAGCTCCACACATTGTACATCCAAACTGGGGGAATTAATGTCTCCATGAAGGAGGACAATCAGGGAGGTGAATCTAAAGTTTCCTCCCCCCGCGGGAAGAAAAGGGCCGCCTCCGAAGACTCGGAAAAGGAGGAGCCAAAACAAGGGAAGAAAGCTTCACCAAGGGGCCCTCCCCCGAAGGGCGTCCTCACCGCACCATGCACGCAAATGGGCCAGCCCTCCACCGAGCTATAAGTTAGTCGTAAATAAGAGATATTGCTTCCTCCTTCTCCAAGAATAAAAACCAGGATCTATCTTTTGCAGTCCGGCTAGTAGCTCTTCTCAACAGAGTTCGTCTTTGGGGGATCTTCTTCCGGCGATGATGGAGAGTGAAACCCCACCTGCCTCTCCGCCCCATGGGGCGGGCGACCCTGAGGTGTCGTCATGGAGGAGTCCAGATCCGCCGAGGCCGGAAGCTAATACTTCGGCCACCCCGAGCCCGGTGTGCCCGGCTGCCATGAAGGGCAGTAAGAAGGGTCCGGGAGAGTCAGGCGTCCGGTCGGACACACTGACGGGCCTTCTGGAGCAAGCTGCTCTCTCGGAGGATCACCGTACGTTAATGGGTACGGTGTTTGAGAAGATTTCATCCGCCACAAGTGGGTTGAATGAAGCTTTTACGAGCCTGCTCAAAGGCTTTGAGGTACGCAACAAAACACGTACTTTTTCGGTTGTACCGCACACGCTAGGTGTGCTCTGTATAGATAGTAGCCCCCGAGACTCTGGTTGCCAGCCCTTAGGCGGCAAATGGAGGATCACACTCACAGTAATGATCACACTGTATTTATGCGCAGGTGGCTAAGGGTCCGGCGGTAGACCGGACTGCTGAATTCGCCAAACTGCGGCGATAGATTGATGTGGTGGATGCCGACATCACGCTTGTAAACAAGCGTCTTGACGAGTCACAGAGTATGTGCTCTTTTTTCCTCATTTGTTTAGGAAACAGTAAGAGGAGCATGATATTAATATGATATGTTGTGGCTGCAGGTGGAGCTGCTGCCGTAGAGGCCCTGAGGGCGGAACTTGCATTAGCCAAAGAACAAGTCGGGGCTAGCAATGCGGCTGCCCTAAAGGCGGCCGAAGATTTAAGAGCCGAACAGGCTGCTCATCGCCGAAGCGAAGATAAAATAGCCGAGATGGCTGTAGAGCTGAGATACGCCGCCGGCCGTTATGAGTTCCTTGAAAAGGAGAATCAGGCGAAGTCGGCTAACCTGAAGAAGGCCCTGGATGCGGCCAAGGAAACGCGCTCTGAAATTGGAGCTGCGCGGGAGGAGCTTCGACAGGCCGGAGAAATTGCGGCTGGAAGCCCCTATCTGCAGCGGATGAAGTTCGGAGATCCGAAGTATGCTCCTCTGGATCAGTCTTGGAGCGCTGCAGATGCATATGCGGATCTGGCGAAAAGCACGGCTGACGCAACCAAGTTCTTCAAAGATCAAAAACATAATGAATTAGAAAGGGTTTTCTGGTCGCAATTCAGTGCTCCAACACGCCCGCTGCCATTGAGTGAGAGGATGGCCGCTATGGCCGAAATCCATAGGTTGTCCGGTCTTCCCATGAGGTCTGTGGTAGACCACCTATGGCCGAAAGGACCAAGACCGGGCAGTTATTTTGGTTTAGTGCAGCAATTCCTTGGCGCTGTATCGCGGATTGATGCCATGAAGAGGTCAGCATGTACAGAGGGTGCGCGGATGGCTCTTGCCATGTTAAAACATATTGGGCGGATATGGAGGCAACTAGCATTGCAACCCAGAGTCCGGCAGGAAGCCAGGACCCAGCCGAGCACTATTTTGAGCAGGTCATAGACTGTGCCCGTTTAATGGAGGCTCAGTGCTCGAAGAGTATCATGTTCGAGTGACAAGTCTTTCAATTGTAAAAACAATTATATTTTAATTATAAAGGATGTGTTTATACTTTCGCCCAAAAGTATTATAGTGCCTCCTGTGCGGCCGTTTATGTATGTATATAGCCTGAAAGTTAGCAGTCGTTGGCTTCAGCGCCCGCGCACATAATGCGGGGGTGTTCGTGAAAATGTGCGTAATCACACTTGATTCAACATCTTGGTACATTAAGGAGGTGATCGCACGTCGAACTAGGCAACCGGACTATATAGCTTTAACACTTTCACTTAGCCATAGGAGTTTGACGGCGGGGCTACTATATAGCCCCTAGTACTTCCGCGTGCATTCGGATACGGGCGCGTATGTACATGACCGTGAAACGGCCCTTCGTTAATGCGGAGGAATCCAAAAGATTCCGATAAGTCCTCGAGTGGTTGACCAGTCTCTCGCTGTATCATGACAGTCAGTTTTCGGCTTTCTCTACTGAGGTGCCCATCCGAAATAACCAGGGCACAATCGCAGTAGTTCTCCTTTGGCCGCCTTAGCCGATAGAACGGAACGTAAGGCAGCAAACCCAGGAGTCGGGCAAACCCAACATTTGACCAAATACATGATTTGGAGCTGATGCATATAAGGCCAAACTCGCGACGCCGAACACTCCCGAAGGTATTCGGACTTTGTAACATATACTGGGCTGAGTAACACCCTCGATTATGAACCCTTTATTTCCAGGTACGTGCATTAATCTGTCGTGGCGAAATGCCAATAACGCCAGTATCCCCTTTGGGTGTATTGAATACGGATCGGTGGTGGTATATGGATATGGATTGGTGGTGGTATATGGATACGCTAAGACCAGCAACTAGACACGATGATACAACCGCAAATTCAACAAAGCAAAACCCTAAAAAGATTATGCAAAGGGTCAGATTGGTTCGGATATGATGAACTAACCCTAATTTTTGTTGGCTTTTTCGTGGACTGTAGGTATGAAGAACAGACTCGATCTAAACTACGAAAAACTGTAAAATCTCACCGAGCAACCTGGAAATCTGATACCACTTGATAGAGGCAAAGGTGTCCCGTCTTTCGATGAGATGATGGATTTCGCTTTGGTGGAAGTCGACTTTGACGATCCGACTACGAACGTGCGAGGATGTCACGCCTTAGCAATCGCTAAACCAACTCCGAGAGGTTATTGACCACGCCGGAGCACGATCAACCTGACCACGAGGGCCTGTTTCCTGCGAGCAAATGAAGAACAAGCAAGAAACTGAGATTGCAATCTGGATATTGCGAATATAAGATGAAAGCTTTATTGATCAAGGTGGGGTTCTGTGACGTCTTTGTCTGGTCGTTGAACACAAACGAAGTACGCGAAGTTGCAGCTATGGCGAACTTTAATCTAAACAAAACCCAAAGTCTAAACGGTGCCCTAAGGGCTGTATATATGGAGGAAGAGAGGGGGAATTTCGTGGCCCTTGGTGGAGGGGTCTGAAATCAACCCTATCTCTTGTTTCCCCACACATACGGTCTCTAAAAATAGCCTATACTAATGTATTTCGAAATTACATGGGCCTGGCCTAGTAAAAAGGTGACGCAGCACCTATAATAGCCTCTGGACGAAATTTATGAAGTGGCATCTTGTATATTTCGTCCAAGGCTTCATGCACTCGTTATGGTGGCTTCAAAGACCTAAAATCATCACTCCTAACTCCGTTCTTGTTCCCCTTGTGCATGCCATCATCTCCATGCTTGTTCTTGCTCCAATGTTCATCCTTCTCCAAGCTAGGCCCTTCATTTGTAAGCAAAACAAATGTATCCAATTTAGGCAGCATCATATTCTCATGAACATTAGAATCATTACCAAGAAATGAAAGTACCTGGTAATTTAGTTGGCGTGCGTGAGCTCTAGTAATTGGTCCAGTATGTATAGCAGCAGGGGTTGTGGGTGTAACAATGGTATTGATGTCCTCATCATCCTCCCCTTCTTGAAATGAAGTCGTCCTCGACGGAAGTTCATCTTCCTCACCCAAATAAGGCTTCAAATCTGCAATGTTAAAAGTGGGACTAACCCCAAAATCTGCAGGCAGCTCAAGTTTGTATGCATTATCATTTATTTTCTCTAACACCTTAAAGGGACCATCAGCACGTGGCATTAACTTTGATTTGCGCAAATCAGGAAATCTATCTTTACGCAAATGTAACCAAACAAGATCTCTAGGTGCAAACACAACATGTTTTCTACCCTTATCTCCAGCAAGTTTATATTTAGCATTCATACGCTCAATGTTTTCCTTAGTTAACTCATGCATTTTTAAAATCAATTCAGCGCGTTGTTTAGCATCAAAATTAACCTTCTCCGAAGATGGAAGAGGCAACAAATCAATAGGTGCACGAGGTAGGAAACCATACACAACTTCAAAAGGGCACATCTTAGTAGTAGAATGCAATGAACGATTATAAGCAAATTCAATATGAGGCAAGCATTCCTCCCACATTTTCTTATTATTCTTCAAAACAGCCCTAAGCATAGTAGACAATGTTCTATTGACTACTTCAGTTTGTCCATCAGTTTGGGGGTGACAAGTAGTACTAAAAAGAAGTTTAGTCCCCAACTTAGCCCATAAACATCTCCAAAATTGGCTAAGAAATTTAGTATCACGATCTGAAACAATAGTATTTGGCACACCATGCAAGCGGATAATTTCACGAAAGAACAAATCAGCAACATTAACAACATCATCGCTTTTATGACATGGTATAAAGTGTGCCATTTTCGAGAATCTATCCACGACAACAAATATGCTATCCCTCCCCTTCTTTGTTCGAGGTAAACCTAAAACAAAGTCCATAGATATATCCTCCCAAGGAACACTAGGTACAGGCAAAGGCATATATAAACCATGAGCATTGAGTCGTGACTTAGCTTTTTGACATGTAGTGCAGCGAGCAATAAAACGCTCAACATCCCGTCTCATCTTTGGCCAAAAGAAATGTGTAGCAAGTACGTCCTCCGTCTTCTTCACGCCAAAGTGTCCCATTAATCCTCCTCCATGCGCCTCCTGCAACAACAGAAGACGAACGGAGCTAGCTGGAATGCATAGCTTGTTAGCACGAAACACAAATCCATCGTTAATGACAAACTTGTTCCACATTCTTCCTTCTTTACAATTCTGCATTACATCTTTAAAATCAGCATCATGCACATATTGATCTTTGATGGTCTCCAAACCAAATATTTTGAAGTCAAGTTGTGAAAGCATAGTATAGCGACGAGACAATGCATCAGCAATAACATTTTCTTTTCCCTTCTTGTGTTTAATGACATAAGGGAAAGTCTCAATGAATTCAACCCATTTAGCATGTCTACGATTCAGTTTAGCTTGACTTTTAATATGTTTCAAAGATTCATGATCAGAATGTATAACAAATTCTTTGGGCCATAAATAATGTTGCCATGTTTCTAAAGTCCGAACAAGAGCATATAATTCTTTATCATAAGTAGAATAATTCAGACTAGGCCCACTCAATTTTTCAGAAAAGTATGCAACAGGTTTGCCATCTTGTAATAACACACCTCCTAATCCAATTCCACTAGCATCACATTCAAGCTCAAAAGTCTTATTAAAATCAGGAAGTTGGAGTAAAGGAGCATGTGTCAACTTATCTTTCAATACCGTGAAGGCTTCTTCCTGTGCGGTAACCCAAAGAAAAGGCACATCTTTCTTTGTAAGCTCATTGAGAGGTGCAGCAATGGTGCTGAAATCTCTCACAAAACGCCTATAGAATCCAGCGAGGCCAAGAAAACTCCTCACTTGTGTGACCGTTTTGGGCTGCGGCCAACTCTCAATAGCTTCAATCTTGGCTTTATCAACTTCAATTCCCTGTGGAGTAACAACATAGCCAAGAAAAGATACTCGGTCGGTGCAAAAGGTGCACTTCCCAAGGTTACCAAACAAACGTGCATCACGTAGAGCAATAAAAACAACACGTAAATGTTCCAAATGTTCTTCCAAAGATCTGCTATAAATTAGTATATCATCAAAATAGACTACCACAAATAGTCCAATGAAAGCACGTAAAACTTTGTTCATTAGTCTCATGAAAGTACTAGGCGCATTAGTTAACCCAAAAGGCATGACTAACCACTCATATAATCCAAACTTAGTTTTAAATGCTGTTTTCCATTCATCCCCCAATTTCATACGAATTTGATGGTATCCACTACGCAAATCAACTTTGGAGAATATTGTAGAGCCACTCAATTCATCAAGCATATCATCTAGCCTAGGAATAGGATGACGATAACGAATAGTAATATTATTAATGCCTCTACAATCAACACACATACGTGATGTACCATCCTTTTTCGGCACTAGAATAATAGGAACAGCGCAAGGACTAAGGGACTCGCATATATAACCTTTGTCGAGAAGCTCTTGTACTTGACGCATAATCTCCTTCGTCTCCTTTGGATTGGTACGGTATGGCGCATGGTTTGGCAGTGAAGCACCGGGAATTAAGTCAATCTGATGCTCAATCCCTCGAATAGGCGATAATCCCGGTGGCACGTCTTGTGGAAAGATGTCAGCGAACTCCTGCAAAATGTTAGTGACAGCAGGAGGCAAAGAGGAAGGCACGTCCTCGAATGAAAATAATGCCTCTTTGCACACAAAAGCATAGCAAACAGATTTGCTGAAATCTAGCTCATCAATATCAGATTTGGTGGCAAATAAACATGAACTTTTCAATTTAATTTCAGAAGCAACACTAGATGGTTTATTATTAGGCTTCATTTGTTGCTCAAATTCTTTTGCCACAATCTGATTTTCACTCTTATTCTTCTCCTGTTTTGCTTTATTAGCTCGATTAATATCATCTTTCAAAATAGAATCAGGAGTCATAGGAAGCAAAGTAATATTTTTATCCTTATGAACAAGAGTATACTGATTGTTTCTACCATGGTGTACAGAATTTTTATCAAATTGCCATGGTCTACCAAGTAATAAGGAACATGCTTGCATAGGTACCACATCACAATCAACATAATCAGCATATGTAGAGATACTAAAATGCACACGAACAGTACGTGTTACCTTAACCTTGCCGCTGTTGTTGAACCATTGGATGTAGTAAGGATGTGGATGTGGTCGTGTGGTGAGAGAAAGCTTCTCCACCATCTCCATGCTAGCCAAGTTGTTGCAGCTCCCTCCGTCTATGATGACGCGCACAGAACGTTCCTTCACAACTCCCTTGGTATGGAACAAATTGTGCCCCTGATTTTGCTCAGCTTGTGTGACCTGCACACTCAAAACACGTTGAGCAACTAAACATTCATACCTATCAGCGTCTTCGGGAGCCATGTATTGCGTCTCAAGATCAGAATCAGATCCACCATGTTCTTCACGTGTAATAAGGGCCAAAGTCTCCTCATCATAGTCACTAGCGGACTCATACCCACCATCCTCGGTAGCAATCATCACATGCTGAGATTTTCATTCTCTCGCATAATGACCTCCTCCCTTACAACGACGACAAATAATATCACTTGTGTGCCCTGTTGATGCATGGAAGAAGAAGAACTCCATGCAGGCCCGGCAGGTGCGCTCTTGGCAGATAATGGTGGTTGTGCCTGTTTTCTTGTATCACGGCTGGAGGTGGCACCTGATGGAGGTGCTGGTGCAGTTGAAGTAGAAGATGCACGCGGTGTCCATGATGAAGGTCGGGCTGCAGAAAAGTTAGTTCGCGCCAATGCTTGTCAATCCTGCACTTCACGTTCAGCTTTACAAGCAAGATGGAATAAACGAGTGATATTTGTATACTCCTTATAGTCTAGAATGGTCTGAATCTCTCTATTTAATCCACCCAGAAAACGTGCAAGCATAGCTTCATTCTCCTCAACAATACCACATCTAATCATGCCAGTTTGTAATTCCTGATAATATTCTTCTACAGAATTTTCCCCTTGTCTTAAACGCTGCAATTTTTGAAGCAATTCACGTTGATAATATGGTGGAAGCCAACGCGTACGCATAGCAGTTTTCAAAGCAGCCCAAGTAGTTGGAATAGGATATAATCTACAATGTTCAGACCACCATACACATGCAAAACTAGTGAAAGCACAAACAGCAGCAGCAACCCGTCTCTCCTGAGGATATTGTAAACATGTAAATCGTTGTTCAGTTTCTAACTCCCAAGTAAGATATATATCAGGAACATATCTACCCTCAAATGGTGGAATATTCTATTTCAGTTTAGGAATATGGACATCATCTCGTACCTAAGATGGTGGTGCAGGCCTACCATTGCGAATATATACCTAAGGTCGACCTGCTGGTGGTGGCGCTGGTGGCTGCACGTACTTCTGATTTTGATCAACCTCATCCTCATAATCGCCCACATACCCATCATCCTCCGCATCAGCAGCAGGAGCCACAGAAGTATCAACAGCAGCACCAACAGTTTGGCCAGGCCGAAGAAGTACACGGCTCGCTCGGCGGAGGGCTGTTTCGAGACCTGGAGGTAATAGTTGTTGTTGTTGTTGCAGCGGTGCGGCAGGTGCAGCCAGTGGTGGAAGACGCGCAAGCCGTTCATTAAATCTGTCATCGAGCTTTGTTTCGAACGTCTTCTCAAGGCCAGTGATCTTCTCCATGGCCTCTTCAAAATTGTTCAGCACATCTTGCACCTGTTCAGTCATCATTTGCTGAAACTTATCATGAAGCTCCTTGTTCGATAAGTTCTCCCAGTCAATCTCGTCGGCTTGTGATCCTGGCATGGTTAGCAGTAATAGAAACACACAAGAATATGATCCTACAGACTACGAACAAGTGGTGGTGGTGGGTGTCACAAATCCGTCAAGCAAAACTCAAATTCTTACCAGTTCTTACCCAGCAGCAGGCGGTGATCGGCAACCGTTGTAGTCAAAACTCTCAAAGCTTGGATAGAGCGATTACCAGGGAGAGTCAAACGCACGACGTAGATGTATGTGGAGCTGGGAAGGCTTATAATATGGTAGCAAAAGGGGTCAGCAATAATCAATTCAGAGATGCCAAGTTGAATAAACGCTCAACAACGGTACTGTGCTGGTCCTAGGCTAGACCGTGCTAGAGACGCGAGCCTAGAACACTAACAAAATCACGGCGCTGCACGTAAACAAGGGAAAAGCACACTCTGGAATTTTTTTTGCTCTTTTTTTTGCGCTGCTTTTTTTTTCTTCGAAAAATCACTATAATGGCGAGTGTCTCAAAACTCTTCCTAGGTCAAACTGACAGGATGGGCACGAAATTTTTTCGACCATTTTTTTCTCGACTGCCCGGACCTAAAAACTGGAAACGGGTCAAAAAAAAAACTTTCTATAATAGCGATTATCTCAAAAGGCTTAGAAACACCTAAAAATAGGATAGCCAGAATTTTTTTTGTCAAGTGCGTTTTTGGAAAATTTTGGGCCTAAACGGAGGGTGGTTTCCAGACTCTTTTTTTTTCGAAACCTACTCCGGCAAGGAAACACGAATCGGAAACTAGATGGATCTCGAAACAAACCTAATATGCAAGGAACTCGGATTGGTGGTGGATATATGGTGGTGGTATATGGCAGCGGTGGTGGTATATGGCAGCGGTGGTGGGTAGCGGTGGTAGTATATGGATATGGATCGGTGGTGGTATATGGATACGGATCGGTGGTGGTATATGGATATGGATTGGTGGTGGTATATGGATACGCTAAGACCAGCAACTAGACACGATGATACAACCGCAAATTCAACAAAGCAAAACCCTAAAAAGATTATGCAAAGGGTCAGATTGGTTCGGATATGATGAACTAACCCTAATTTTTGTTGGCTTTTTCGTGGACTGTAGGTATGAAGAACAGACTCGATCTAAACTACGAAAAACTGTAAAATCTCACCGAGCAACCTGGAAATCTGATACCACTTGATAGAGGCAAAGGTGTCCCGTCTTTCGATGAGATGATGGATTTCGCTTTGGTGGAAGTCGACTTTGACGATCCGACTACGAACGTGCGAGGATGTCACGCCTTAGCAATCGCTAAACCAACTCCGAGAGGTTATTGACCACGCCGGAGCACGATCAACCTGACCACGAGGGCCTGTTTCCTGCGAGCAAATGAAGAACAAGCAAGAAACTGAGATTGCAATCTGGATATTGCGAATATAAGATGAAAGCTTTATTGATCAAGGTGGGGTTCTGTGACGTCTTTGTCTGGTCGTTGAACACAAACGAAGTACGCGAAGTTGCAGCTATGGCGAACTTTAATCTAAACAAAACCCAAAGTCTAAACGGTGCCCTAAGGGCTGTATATATGGAGGAAGAGAGGGGG
Organism: Triticum dicoccoides; assembly: GCF_002162155.2. Classification (NCBI taxonomy): domain Eukaryota; kingdom Viridiplantae; phylum Streptophyta; class Magnoliopsida; order Poales; family Poaceae; genus Triticum; species Triticum dicoccoides. The sequence goes on from NC_041393.1 coordinate 642,637,701, forward strand.
AATTTCGTGGCCCTTGGTGGAGGGGTCCGAAATCAACCCTATCTCTTGTTTCCCCACACATACGGTCTCTAAAAATAGCCTATACTAATGTATTTCGAAATTACATGGGCCTGGCCCAGTAAAAAGGTGACGCAGCACCTATAATAGCCTCTGGACGAAATTTATGAAGTGGCATCTTGTATATTTCGTCCAAGGCTTCATGCACTCGTTATGGTGGCTTCAAAGACCTAAAATCATCACTCCTAACTCCGTTCTTGTTCCCCTTGCACATGCCATCATCTCCACGCTTGTTCTTGCTCCAATGTTCATCCTTCTCCAAGCTAGGCCCTTCATTTGTAAGCAAAACAAATGTATCCAATTTAGGCAGCATCATATTCTCATGAACATTAGAATCATTACCAAGAAACGAAAGTACCTGGTAATTTAGTTGGCGTGCGCGAGCTCTAGTAATTGGTCGAGTATGTATAGCAGCAGGGGCTGTGGGTGTAACAATGGTATTGATGTCCTCACAAGTATCTGGACATGTCGTGGCATGCTGTCGACGGTTGTTGTGTCCGGGGTTGATTCCGAACTGGTATTCAGTCAGTGTGATCGTTTTGATGACCATTATCTTGTGCTGGGACGCGTCCTCTAGATCCATAGATGGACCTGGTCGCACCAGCCTTTTTGTCCAAGAGCTCACGTAAATCGTGTGTTGGCTTGTGTGCAGCGTCAGTAGCAGCTCTATCGCGGCCACGAGGTGGTCGGTCCGGTTGAGCAGCCGTATTATTCTTCGACGGGATGGGCTCTATGGCTTCATCGTCGAATTCGGGCAGCAGCTTGCACTTTGGGTAGCTCTTTGTGTGGCGATCGTCGCCATATTTTTCTTCAGTGTCTAGCACTTTATTCCATCTACGGTTGAGTGTATCCTACGCGGCCTTGAGCCTTTGCTTCTGCTTCTTAGGCTCCTCGCAGTGGCCATAAGCCTTCTGTGGAGGTTATCTTGTTCCAAACGTCTTTCCGAGATGATGAATGCATCATCAACCGGACTGTCCTCCTCTCCAGAGGCAAGTTGATGAGTTCGACCCTCAGGATTGCTGTGATCGGGCGTCTGCCCCGGGCTGTGTTCGGTGTGACATGGCTCATCCTGCTCCATCGCTGGGTCCCTATGGTCATTATTGCCTTCGGAGTCGACCGGGGTGTTGATTTTTCTTGCGTTGTTGTCGCTATTTTTACTGTGATTGGACTTAGAGCGGCGCCTGCACCATCGTTTTGGCTTTTGTCCGGGGGGTTTATCCTCCGTTGTGTGCTTCTTGTCGCCGTTGTCCTCCTTAGGCGTGTCCACCATGTATATATCATATGAGGAGATGGCAGTCCAGCGCCCCGTGGGTGGTGGTTCCAGATCGTCTCCTGTATCGACGTCCATACCGTCGATGTCGTCGGAGTCGAAGTCAAGCATGTCTGTTAGGTCATCGACAGTGGCTATTAAGTGGGTGGTGGGTGGGCAGCAAATTTCTTCATCGTGCGTATCCCACTCGAGCCGGACATAGTTTGACCAAGAGTCTTCTGACAAAGAGAGAGACCTTAAAGATTTTAGCACGTCACCAAACGACGAGTGCTGAAAGATATCCGCGGCGGTGAACTCCATGATTGGTGCCCAATCAGATTCGATGGGCACGGATGCACGCGATCCGGAACCTACGGCCGGAGACAAGTCCGGGGGTCCGGCGGCACAGATTTCCTTAGAGGTGGAGTCTGTGTTCGGCTCCAATGCCGATGAGTGTGCGGCCTCCGTGGCGGGGTCCATCCACCCGTCCTCGGATGGCACGATCTGCTCCAGATCAAAGTCCGGAGCTGTAACAGGTGCGATATTCCGAACACTGTCCGATGGCAGATCTAAGTCATGCATGTCATGATCGTTCGGTGCTCCTGACGCGGGCCCGAACCCATCGAAGATCAAGTCTCCGCGGATGTCGGCTGTGTAGTTTAGATTTCCTAACCTGACCTGATGGCCAGGGGCATGACTATCGATCTGCTCCAGATGGCCAAGCGAATTGGCCTGCAGTGCAAAGCCGCCGAATATGAAGATCTGCCCGAGGAGAAGAGTCTCACCCTCGATCACGTTGTTGTTGATGATTGAAGGAGCCATCGAGCCTTACAGCGACTGAGGGAGTCCCGGATTAGGGGGTGTCCGGATGACCGGACTATGACCTTTGGCCGGACTCCTGACTATGAAGATACAAGATTGAAGACTTCATCCCATGTCCGGATGGGACTTTCCTCGGCGTGGAGGGCAAGCTTGGCGATACGGATATGTAGATCTCCTCCCATTGTAACCGACTCTGTGTAATCCTAGCCCTCTCCGGTGTCTATATAAACCGGAGGGTTTTAGTCCGTAGGACAAAGAACAATCATACCATAGGCTAGCTTCTAGGGTTTAGCCTCTCTGATCTTGTGGTAGATCTACTCTTGTACTACCCATATCATTAATATTAATCAAGCAGGAGTAGGGTTTTACCTCCATCAAGAGGGCCCGAACCTGGGTAAAAACATCGTGTCCCCAGTCTCCAGTTACCATCTGCCTAGACGCACAGTTCGGGACCCCCTACCCGAGATCCACCGATTTTGACACCGACATTGGTGCTTTCATTGAGAGTTCCACTGTGTCGTCACCTTTAGGCCCGATGGCTTCTCCGATCATCAACAACGATGCGGTCCAGGGTGAGACTTTTCTCCCCGGACAAATCTTCGTATTCGGCGGCTTTGCACTGCGGGCCAATTCACTTGGCCATCTGGAGCAGATCGAAAGCTACGCCCCTGGCCATCAGGTCAGGTTTGGAAGTTTGAACTACATGGCTGACATCCGCGGAGACTTGATCTTCGACGGGTTCGAGCCACAGCCGGGTGCGCCGCACTGTCACGATGGGCATGATCTAGCTCTGCCGCCGGACAGTGCCCAGAAGGCCGCCCCAGTGTCCGCTCCGACCCATAGCTCGGAGCCGACTGCGCAGATCAAGGACGGGTGGCTGGACACTGCCTCGGGGGCTGCAATCTCTACGGCGATCGAGCCGAACACAAGTCTTGTCCTTCGCGAAGCTCGTGACTCCCAGGTGCCGGACTCCTTTCCGGACTCCGAGCCCTCCGCACCCCTGCCGATCGAACCCAATTGGGCGCCGATCATGGAGTTCACGGCCGCGGACATCTTAGAAACTCGCCCTTTGGTGACATCCTGAATTCATAAAGTCTCTCTCTTTATCAGGAGAGCCCTGGCCGGACTACGGTCAGCAAGGTTGGGATGTAGACGACGAAGAAATTCAAAGCCAACCCACCACCCACTTCATCGCCATTGTCGATGATTTAACCGACATGCTCGACTTCGACTCCGAAGACATCGACGGTATGGACGCCTATGAAGGAGACGACCAAGAACCAGTGCCTATAGGGCACTAGAAAGCCACCTCGTCATACGACATATACATGGTGGACACCCCAAAAGAAGGGAATGGCGATGGAACAACAGAGGATGACCGAGGGAGTCCCGGACTAGGGGGTGTACGGACAGCCGAACTACCATCATCGGCCGGACTCCAAGACTATGGAGATAGAAGATTGAAGACTTCGTCCCGTGTCCGGATGGGACTTTACTTGGCGTGGAAGGCAAGCTTGGCGATACGGATATGTAGATCTCCTACCATTGTAACCGACTCTCTGTAACCCTAGCCCTCTCCAGTGTCTATATAAACCGGATGGCTTTAGTCTGTAGGATGAACTACAATCATACCATAGGCTAGCTTCTAGGGTTTAGCCTCCTTGATCTCGTGGTAGATCTACTCTTGTAACACACATCATCAATATTAATCAAGCAGGACGTAGGGTTTTACCTCCATCAAGAGGGCCCGAACCTGGGTAAAACATCGTGTCCCTTGTCTCCTGTTACCATCCGCCTAGACGCACAGTTCGGGACCCCCTACCCGAGATCCGCCGGTTTTGACACCGACATTGGTGCTTTCATTGAGAGTTCCTCTGCGTCGTCACTGATAGGCTCGATGGCTTCTTCGCTCATCAACAACGACGCAGTCCAGGGTGAGACCTTCCTCCCCGGACAGATCTTCGTATTCGGCGGCTTTGCACTGCGGGCCAATTCGCTTGGCCATTTGGAGCAGATCGAAAGCTACGCCCCTGGCCGTCAGGTCAGATTTGGAAGTTTGAACTTCATGGCTGACATCCGCGGGGACTTGATCCTTGATAGATTTGAGCCACAGCCAAGCGTGCCGCACTGTCACGACGAGCATGATTTAGCTCTATGGCCGGACAGTACCCTGGAGGCCGCACTCGAGCCCGCTCCGATCTTCAATTCAGAGCCGGCTGCGCAGATCGAGGACGGATGGCTAGACACCTCCTCGGGGGCTGCAACCTCTACGGCGATAGAGCCGAACACTGACCTTGTCCCTTACGAAGCTCGCGGCTCCGAGGCGCCGGACTCCTGGCCGGACTGCGAACCTCCCGCGCCCCTCCGATCGAATCCGATTGGGCGCCGATCATGGAGTTCACCGCGGCGGACATCTTTCAACACTCACCTTTCGGCGACATCTTGAGTTCGCTAAAGTATCTCTCACTATCAGGAGAGACCTGGCCGGACTGCGGCCAGGACGGTTGGGATGCGGACGATGAAGAAATTCAAAGCCCACTCACCACCCACTTGGTAGCCACTGTCGACGATCTAACCAACATGCTAGACTACGACTCCGAAGACATCGACGGTACGGACGACGACGCCGGAGACGACCAAGAACCAGCGCCTATCGGGCACTGGAAAGCCACCTCATCATATGACATATACATGGTGGATATCCCAAAGGATGGGAATGGCGAAGGGGCAACGGAGGATGACCCCTCCAAGAAACAGCCCAAGCGCCGGCGTCAGCGGCACCTCTCTAAATCCCGCCATAGCAAGAATGAAGATTCCGGCACCGGAGATAATAACACCCCAGATAGTGCCGAAGACAACCCACTCCAGCAAGATTCAGCACAGGAGGACGGAGACGCCAGCCCTCATGAGAGAGCGGCAGAAGAAGAGGTAGAGGATTATATGCCTCCCTCCGAAGATGAGGCGAGCCTCGACGACGACGAATTCATCGTGCCTGAGGATCCCGTCGAACAAGAGCGTTTTAAACGCAGACTTATGGCCACGGCAAACAGCCTCAATAGAAAGCAGCAACAGCTTAGAGCTGATCAAGATTTGCTAGCCGACAGATGGACTGAAGTCCTCACGGCCGAAAAGCATGAGCTCGAACACCCCTCCAAAAGCTACCCTAAACACAAGCTGCTCCCCCGATTAGAGGAGGAGGCGTATGAACCTGCATCACCAGCAGACAATACGGCTGACCGACCACCCCGTGGTCACGACAGAGAGGCCTCTAGGCCCTTCACTAGAACCGTACCCCGGCATCGCTCAAAAAGCACAAGGCCACAGGGGAACGCTCCGGACTTGCGAGATATATTGGAGGATAAGGCAAGACAATCAAGATCGATCTACGGATCACGTGGATGCCCCATGATACGCGACGACAACCGTCGCGCCGGACACAGTAAGTCCGGTCGGGCCGAACAAAATAGACAAAGCTCTTTGGAGCTCCGTCGTGATATTGCTCAGTACAGAGGCGCCGCACACCCACTATGCTTCACAGATGAAGTAATGGATCATCAAATCCCCGAAGGGTTTAAACCCGTGAATATTGAATCTTACGATGGCACAACAGACCCCGCGGTTTGGATCGAAGACTATCTCCTCCACATCCATATGGCCCGTGGTGACGATCTTCACGCCATCAAATATCTCCCACTCAAACTTACGCTCCGTTGTATCGGCTAAGGTAGCACTGGGAGAACCACTGCGATTGTGCCCCGGTTGAGTTGGGTGAGCGCCTCAGTGGAGAAAGCTAAAACTGACCGTCATGATGAGGCGAGAGCTGGTTGCTGTTCGAGAGGTTTTTTGTGAGTCCTTAAAGACTTATGCCGCTTAGAGAGAGGAGCCGACTTTGTCCGGCCCAGGCGTGGATAGCGCCCCAAATTCGGCCTTCCGAAGACTAGGGGCTTCGCCGAAATTTAAAATTATAGAATTCTATGGCTAAGTGAGAGTGTTCAAGCATTATAAGTCCGGTTGCCTTGTTTGTTGTGTTGAGCGCCTCCCTAGATGGACCCAAATATGGGAACAAGAGTGCTCAAATTTATCCCGAACACCCCAGCACTCGTGGCATGGGGGCTGAAGCCAACGACTTGCCATCTCTCAAATTTGATAAACAGCCGCACAGAAGGTAATATTTTAAATCAAAAAGCGTTGCTTAGCGCATATGAACTAAGTTTTCAGCGCACAGGATAACAAAATGCGAGTCTACTCAAATATTACATCTTTGGAGCACTCGCCCGCAATAGTGTGGGCACCCTTCAGCACACTCTTATAATACATCTCGGGCGTGCGATGCTCCTTGCCCTGCGGCGGCGCGTCCGTCACAAGCTTCTGAGCATCCATCTTGCCCCAGTACACCTTTGCGCGGGCAAGGACCCGACGGGCACCTTCAATACAGGCGGAGTGCTTGATGACTTCAACCCATGGACACGCATCCACCAGCCGCCGCACCAGGCCGAAGTAGCTCCCAGGCATGGCCTCCTTCGGCCACAGCCGAACTATGAGGCCCTTCATGGCCTATTCGGCCGCCTTGTGGAGCTCCACCAGCTGCTTCAGCTGGTCGCTAAGGGGCACCGGGTGTCCGGCCTCAGCATACTGAGACCAGAAAACCTTCTCCGTCGAGCTCCCCTCCTCGGCCCAGTAGAATGCGGCAGCATCGGACACGCTGCGAGGAAGATCTGCGAACGCTCCTGGAGAACTCCGAATTCGGGTAAGCAACAGGTAATTAGCACTCACATGCTTACTTTGCATGAAAAATGCCTTACCCACTGCTATTTTCTTCAACGCTTCGATTTCTTGGAGGGCCTTGTAGGCTTCGGCCTTAGCGGCTTTGGCACTCTCAAGAGCCGTCGCAAGCTCGGACTCTCGAGTCTTCGAGTCACGCTCCAGGCTCTCATGTTTTTTCACGAGATCCTGGAGCTCTTGCTGTACCTCCGCCACCCGCGCCTCCTGCTTCTCTCGCTCGGTGCGCTCCGCGGCCGCATTACGTTCGGCCGCGGCCACCGCCTCCTTCAGGGTAGCCACCTCATTAGTGGCCCTTGCAATACCCACGTTATCCTTGTCATTCTCTTTGCAACCAAAATCCTTTTCTGTAAGGTACAATTTTCATAAGGTATTACTTACCTTCCTTGTCCTCGAGCTGCTTCTTGGCACGACTAAGCTCATTCTCGGACCGCTCGAGGCTTTCCTTCAAAGTATTGACCTCCGCAGTCAGTGCGACGGAGGTCAGCATCACAGCCTGCAATCCCATTTTGACATATTTTTTATGACTCCTGCGTATATCTTTTTAGATCCTCTATCCGGCTTTTCTTTCCGAACACCGAACCGAGCATCAGGGGCTACTGTCTATGCGGTACCATTTTATATATATCGAAATTCTTACCTCAAAGCCTGTTAGAAGGCTGCTGCAGGCTTCGGTCAGCCCGCTCTTGGCAAGCTGAACCTTCTGAATCACCGCACTCATAACAAGTGCGGTGTTCCTCTTCAATGGAGGCGCCATTGAGCGCCTCCAGCAAGTTATCCGGCGCCTCCGGTTGGACGGAGGCTGCCGGCGTCACGGTCTTGCCCTTCTTACGAAGGGGTCGTCCGCCGGACTCCGGAGCCACTATGGGTTCCGGGCCGAGTCCGATGCAAAGTCTGGGAGGTTGTCCTGCGACACCTCCGGGGCCTCCTCCTCCTGGTGGGTCCCTTCCCGGGATCCCACCTCGGCATCGTCCGCATCACGGGGGGTGGAGGCAGTCGGAAGAGAATCCATATCTGATGCACCTAAGGACCCGCTCGACGAAGCGGGAAGATCATCCTGGGGCGGACTGTAGGGTTGTATGCGACATTAGAAGGACATTATGTGGCGAAAAGAAAAACCATGAAGTTATTCTGGAGTCCGGATACTATGTCGCCAGGGGCTTGGCCCTTGGAGGCCAGTCCTCCTCGTCGTCACTGGCATTGGCAGAGCAGTTCGGGGAAAGAGTTTTTCTCTTCTTGGACCCTTCGGCCTCCCCCGTAGGGGAAGCCTTCCTTTTCTTCCCTCCCCCCGCTGGGGGAGAGGCTTTCTTCTTCTCCTCCTCACCTTTGTGGGAGGAGTAGGCCTCAGAGTCATCATCCGATAACACCTGAAAACGGGAGCTCTTCCGAGTGCCCGTGGCCTTCTTCTTGGCCTTCTTCTCCGGCACCACGTGGGGTGCCGGAGCCAGCAGCCCCATCAAGCAGGCGTCCGCTGGGTCCTCTGGCAATGGGGCCGGACAGATGGCCTGTTCGGCCTTCTTCAGCCAGTCCTATCAAAGGAAAGGGAGTTTAGATCCCTCATAGAGTCAAACTATGGAAAACAAGCGTCACGTAAAGGACAAAATCACTTACCTCGTCAGCTGGACGCTGCGAGCTGAATCCGCGATCTTCGGTAGCGGATGCGGGAGCCTCGGCGCCCTTGAACAGCACCTTCGAGACATCTTCATACATAGTGTCGAAGAGCCCGCTCAACGTCTGGTGCTGCGCTGGATCGAACTCCCACATGTTGAAGCCCCGTTGTTGGCACGGGAGAATCTGGCGGATAAGCATGACCTGGACTATGTTGACGAGCTTGAGCTTCTTGTCCACTAGCTTTTGGATGCAAGCTTGGAGTCCGGTCAGCTCCTCCGAATCACCCCATGTCCGGCCGCTCTCTTTCCAGGAGGTGAGCCGCATAGGGATGCCAGATCTGAATTCGGGGGCCGCTACCCATTCGGGGTCACGCGGCTCGGTGATGTAGAACCACCCCGATTGCCACCCCTTAATGGTTTCCATGAAAGTGCCCTCAAGCCAGGTAACGTGGGACATCCTGCCCACCATGGCGCCTCCGCACTCCGCTTGGCTGCCCTTCACAACCTTCGGCTTGACACTGAAGGTCTTGAGCCACAAGCCGAAGTGGGGCTGGATGCAGAGGAAGGCCTCACACACAATGATAAACGCCGAGATGTTGAGGATAAAATTCGGGGCCAGATCATGGAAATCCAGGACGTAGTAGAACATGAGCTCCCGGACAAAGGGATGGAGTGGGAAGCCCAGTCCACGGAGGAAATGGGGAAGAAATACTACCCTCTCATGGGGCCTGGGGGTGGGGATGAGCTCTCCCTCGTCGGGGAGCCGGTGCGCGATGTTGCTGGACAAATATCCGGCGCTGCGCAGCTTCTGGATTTGTCCCTCCGTGACGGAGGAGGCCATCCACTTGCCTCCCGCTCCGGACATGGTTGGAGAAGGTTGAGGTGAGATGTGCGGACTTGGGCGCTGGAGCTCAAGTTCGCGGAGATGGATAAGCCAAGGAGGAAGAAGGCGCAGGTAAAAGGGTTGGATTTTTATCCCCTTATATGGACGGACAAAAACATATGTCCCCACCGGCCTGATAAAACTCGCTTATCTCCCAAGCGCCGCAATCAATAGCGCGGTTGGGTTACCCACGTCCGTATTTATGGGAATCCCGGAATAAGGGGAACACGATCTTTGCTTCGACAAGACGTGCCAAGGAAACTGCTTCGCTAAACGCGCTGAGGTGGTACAATAAAAACAATTCTAGTAAAGGCTTGGTTGTGGTGTGACATCATGCCACAAAATATGTCAGCAGATTGAACTTGTGTAATATTATTCTCTCTACGGTGGTACGTGGAATTTATTTTTGCAGAGCCGGACACTATCCTGGTGTTCACAATCTTCTATAAATTATTCGGAGGAAGAACCCACCTTGCAATGCCGAAGACAATATGCACGCCGGACTCGTCGTCATTGAAGCCTGGTTCAGGGGCTACTGAGGGAGTCCCGGACTAGGGGGTGTCCGGACAGCCGAACTACCATCATCGGCCGGACTCCAAGACTATGGAGATAGAAGATTGAAGACTTCGTCCCGTGTCCGGATGGGACTTTCCTTGGCGTGAAAGGCAAGCTTGGCGATACGGATATGTAGATCTCCTACCATTGTAACCGACTCTGTGTAACCCTAGCCCTCTCCGGTGTCTATATAAACCGGATGGCTTTAGTCCGTAGGACGAACAACAATCATACCATAGGCTAACTTCTAGGGTTTAGCCTCCTTGATCTCGTGGTAGATCTACTCTTGTAACACACATCATCAATATTAATCAAGCAGGACGTAGGGTTTTACCTTGATCAAGAGGGCCCGAACCTGGGTAAAACATCGTGTCCCTTGTCTCCTGTTACCATCCGCCTAGATGCACAGTTCGGGACCCCCTACCCGAGATCTGCCGGTTTTGACACCGACAATGACCCCTCCAAGAAAGAGCCTAAGCGTCAGCGTCAGCGGCGCCGCTCTAAATCCCGCCAAAGAAAAAACGGTGATTCCGGCACGGGAGATAATAACACCCCGGACAGTGCCGAAGACAACCCCCTCCAGGAGGATTTAGCACAGGAGGATGGAGAAGCCAGCCCTCATGAGAGAGCGGCAGACAAAGAGGTCAAGGATGATAATTAGATGCCTCCCTCCAAAGACGAAGCAAGCCTCGACGATGACGAATTTGTCATGCCTGAGAATCCCGTCGAACAAGAGCGTTTCAAACGCAGGCTTATGGCCACGGCAAGCAGCCTCAAGAAAAAACAGCAGCAGCTTAGAGCTAACCAAGATTTGCTAGTCGACAGATGGACCAAAGTCCTTGCGGCCGAAGAGTACAAACCCGAACGACCCTCCAAGAGCTACCCAAAGTGCAGGTTGCTACCCCGATTAGAGGAGGAAGCAACTAAACCTACATCACCAGCGAACGACGCGGCCGACCGGCCACCCCGTGGCTGCGACAAAGAGGCCTCTCGGCCATCAATTCAAGCCGCACCCCGGCGCCGCTCAAAAAGTACCAAGGCACGGGGAAATGCGCCAGACCCACGAGACATATTGGAGGACAAGGAAAGGAAAATAAGATCGATCTACGGATCGCGTGGGCGCCCCACGACACATGACGATAATCGTCACGCCGGATATGGCAAATACGGCAAGGCCGAACACATCAGACAAAGCTCCTCGGGGCTACATCGTGATATAGCCCAGTACAGAGGCGCCGCACACCCACTATGCTTCACAGATGAACTAATGGATCATCAGATCCCCGAGGGGTTTAAACTCGTAAACATCGAATCATACGATGGCACAACAGATCCTGCGGTATGGATCGAGGATTATCTCCTTCATATCCACATGGCCCGCAGTGATGATCTACACGCTATAAAATACCTCCCACTCAAACTTAAAGGACCAGCTCGACATTGGCTTAACAGCTTGCCAGCAGAGTCAATCGGTTGCTGGGAGGACCTGGAAGCCGCATTCCTTGACAATTTCCAGGGCACCTATGTGCGACCACCAGACGCCGATGACCTGAGCCACATAATTCAGTAGCCAGAGGAATCGGCCAGACAATTCTGGACACGGTTCCTAACCAAGAAAAATCAAATAGTCGACTGTCCGGACGCAGAGGCCCTCGCAGCCTTCAAGCATAACATCCGAGACGAATGGCTTGCCCGACTCCTAGGACAGGAAAAGCCGAAATCCATGGCAGCCCTCACAACACTCATGACCCGCTTTTGCGCGGGAGAAGACAGCCGACTAGCTCATAGTAATAACATGACCAAGAGCCCTGGTAATTCCGATACCGAGGACAACAATGGCAGGTCGCGTCGCAACAAGCACAAGCGCCGCATTAACGGCAACAATACCGAGGATACGACAGTTAATGCCGGATTCAGAGGCTCTAAACCCAGTCAGCGGAAAAAGCCATTCAAAAGAAATACTCCGGGCCCGTCCAGCTTGGACCGAATACTCGACCACTCGTGCCAAATACACGGCACCCCCGAAACACTAGCCAATCACACCAACAGGGATTGTTGGGTGTTCAAGCAGGCAGGCAAATTAAGTGCCGAAAACAGAGACAAGAGGCTGCATAGTGATGACGAGGAGGAGCCCTGGCCGCCGAACAACAGAGGACAGAAGGGCTTTCCCCCACAAGTGCGGACGGTGAACATGATATACGCAACCCACATCCCCAAAAGGGAACGGGAGAATGCGCTCAGGGACGTATATGCGTTGGAGCCAGTCACCCCAAAGTTCAATCCATGGTCCTCTTGCCCGATCACTTTCGATCGAAGGGACCACTGTTGGGGAACGTAGTAATTTCAAAAAAATTCCTACGCACATGCAAGATCATGCTGATTCATAGCAACGAGAGGGGAGAGTATTGTCCATGTACCCTCGTAGACCGAAAGAGGAAGCATTATGACAACGCGGTTGATGTAGTCGTACGTCTCACGATCCGACCGATCCAAGCACCGAACGTACGGCACCTCTGAGTTCAGCACACGTTCAGCTCGATGACGATCCCCGGACTCCGATCCAGCAGGGTGTCGGGGATGAGTTCTGTCAGCACGATGGCATGGTGATGATGATGATGATGTTCTACCGACGCAGGGCTTCGCCTAAGCACTGCAACGATATGACCGAGGTGGAATATGGTGGAGGGGGGCACCGCACACGGCTAAGGAACAATCGCGAAGATCAACTTGTGTGTCTAGAGGTGCCCCCTACCCCCGTATATAAAGGAGCAAGGGGGGAGGCCGGCTGGCCCTTGGGGCGCGCCAAGGAGGGGGGAGTCCTCCTCCTAGTAGGAGTAGGACTCCCCCTTTCCTAGTCCAACTAGGAAGGGGGAAGGGGGAAGGAAAGAGGGGGAGAGGGAGAGGGAAAGAGGGGCCGCGCCCCCCTCCCCTAGTCCAATTCAGACTCCCCATGGGAGGGGGCGCGCCACCTCCTGGGCTGCTGCCCTCTCTCTCCCCTCAGGCCCACTAAGGCCCAATACTTCCCCGGTGGCTTCCGGTAACCCTTCTGGCACTCCGGTTTTCTCCGAAATCACCCAGAACACTTCAGGTGTCCGAATATAGTCGTCTAATATATCAATCTTTATGTCTCGACCATTTCGAGACTCCTCATCATGTTCGTGATCACATCCGGGACTCCGAACAACTTTCGGTACATCAAAATATATAAACTCATAATGAAACTGTCATCGTAACTTTAAGCGTGCGGACCCTACGGGTTCGAGAACTATGTAGACATGACCTAGAACTGTTTCCGGTCAATAACCAATAGCGGAACCTGGATGCTCATATTGGCTCCCACATATTCTACGAAGATCTTTATTGGTCAGACCGCATAACAACATACGTTGTTCCCTTTGTCATTGGTATGTTACTTGCCCGAGATTCGATCGTCGGTATCTCAATACCTAGTTCAATCTCGTTATCGGCAAGTCTCTTTACTCGTTCCGTAATACATCATCTCACAACTAACTCATTAGTTGTAATGCTTGCAAGGCTTAAGTGATGTGCATTACCGAGAGGGCCCAGCGATACCTCTCCGACAATCGGAGTGACAAATCCTAATCTCGAAAAACGCCAACCCAACAAGTACCTTCGGAGACACCTATAGAGTACCTTTATAATCACCCAGTTACGTTGTGACATTTGGTAGCATACAAAGTGTTCCTCCGGTAAACGGGAGTTGCATAATCTCATAGTCATAGGAACATGTATAAGTCATGAAGAAAGCAATAGCAGAAAACTAAACGATCAAGTGCTAAGTTAACGGAATGGGTCAAGTCAATCACATCATTCTCCTAATGATGTGATCCCGTTAATCAAATGACAACACATGTCTATGGTCAGGAGACATAACCATCTTTGATCAACGAGCTAGTCAAGTAGAGGCATACTAGTGACACTCTTTTTGTCTATGTATTCACACAAGTATTATGTTTCCGGTTAATACAATTCTAGCATGAATAATAAACATTTATCATGATATAAGGAAATAAATAATAACTTTATTATTGCCTCTAGGGCATATTTCCTTCAGTCTCCCACTTGCACTAGAGTCAATAATCTAGATTACACAGTAATGATTCTAACACCCATGGAGTCTTGGTGTTGATCATGTTTTGCTCGTGGAAGAGGCTTAGTCAACGGGTCTGCAACATTCAAATCCGTATGTATCTTGCAAATTTCTATGTCTCCCACCTGGACTAGATCCCGGATGGAATTGAAGCATCTCTTGATGTGCTTCGTTCTCTTGTGAATTCTGGATTCCTTCGCTAAGGCAATTGCTCCAGTATTGTCACAAAAGATTTTCATTGGACCCGATGCACTAGGTATGACACCTAGATCGGATATGAACTCCTTCATCCAGACTCCTTCATTTGCTGCTTCCGAAGCAGCTATGTACTCTGCTTCACACGTAGATCCCGCCACGACGCTTTGTTTAGAACTGCACCAACTGACAGCTCCACCGTTCAATGTAAACACGTATCCGGTTTGCGATTTAGAATCGTCTGGATCAGTGTCAAAGCTTGCATCAACGTAACCGTTTACGATGAGCTCTTTGTCACCTTCATATACGAGAAACATATCCTTAGTCCTTTTCAGGTATTTCAGGATGTTCTTGACCGCTGTCCAGTGATCCACTCCTGGATTACTTTGGTACCTCCATGATAGACTTATAGCAAGGCACACATCAGGTCTGGTACACAGCATTGCATACATGATAGAGCCTATGGCTGAAGCATAGGGAACATCTTTCATCTTCTCTCTATCTTCTGCAGTGGTCAGGCTTTGAGCCTTACTCAACTTCACACCTTGTAACACAGGCAAGAACCCTTTCTTTGCTTGATCCATTTTGAACTTCTTCAAAACTTTGTCAAGGTATGTGCTTTGTGAAAGTCCAATTAAGCGTCTTGATCTATCTCTATAGATCTTAATGCCCAATATGTAAGCAGCTTCACCGAGGTCTTTCATTGAAAAACTCTTATTCAAGTATCCTTTTATGCTATCCAAAAATTATATATCATTTCCGATCAACAATATGTCATCTACATATAGTATCAGAAATGCTACAGAGCTCCCACTCACTTTCTTGTAAATACAGGCTTCTCCAAAAGTCTGTATAAAACCAAATGCTTTGATCACACTATCAAAGCGTTTATTCCAACTCCGAGAGGCTTGCACCAGTCCATAAATGGATCCCTGGAGCTTGCACACTTTGTTATCTCCCTTTGGATCGACAAAACCTTCCGGTTGCATCATATACAACTCTTCTTCCAGAAAACCATTCAGGAATGCAGTTTTGACATCCATCTGCCATATTTCATAATCATAAAATGCGGCAACTGCTAACATGATTCGGACAGACTTAAGCATCGCTATGGGTGAGAAGGTCTCATCATGGTCAACCCCTTGAACTTGTCGAAAACCTTTCGCGACAAGTCGAGCTTTGTAGACAGTAACATTACCGTCAGTGTCAGTCTTCTTCTTGAAGATCCATTTATTTTCAATTGCTTGCCGATCATTGGGCAAGTCAACCAAAGTCCACACTTTGTTCTCATACATGGATCCCATCTCAGATTTCATGGCCTCAAGCCATTTTTCGGAATCTGGGCTCACCATCGCTTCTTCATAGTTCGTAGGTTCATCATGGTCTAGTAACATGACTTCCAGAACAGGATTACCATACCACTCTGGTGCGGATTTTATTCTGGTTGATCTACGAGGTTCAGTAACAACTTGGTCTGAAGTTTCATGATCATCATCATTAACTTCCTCACTAATTGGTGTAGGTGTCACAGGAACAGATTTCTGTGATAAGCTACTTTCCAATAAGGGAGCAGGTACAGTTACCTCATCAAGTTCTACCTTCCTCCCACTCACTTCTTTCGAGAGAAACTCCTTCTCCAGAAAGTCTCCGAACTTGGCTACAAATGTTTTGCCTTCGGATCTGTGATAGAAGGTGTACCCAACGGTCTCCTTTGTGTATCCTATGAAGACACATTTCTTTGATTTGGGTTCGAGCTTATCAGGTTGAAGCTTTTTCACATAAGCATCGCAGCCCCAAACTTTCAGAAACGACAACTTTGGTTTCTTGCCAAACCACGCCTCATAAGGCGTCGTCTCAACGGATTTTGATGGTGCCCTATTTAACGTGAATGCAGCCATCTCTAAAGCATAACCCCAAAATGACAGTGGTAAATCTGTAAGAGACATCATAGATCGCACCATATCTAGTAAAGTACGATTACGACGTTCGTACACACCATTACGCTGTGGTGTTCCGGGTGGCGTTAGTTGCGAAACTATTCCGCATTGTTTCAAATGTAGACCAAACTCGTAACTCAAATATTCTCCTCCACGATCAGATCATAGAAACTTTATTTTCTTGTTACGATGATTTTCAACTTCACTCTTAAATTCTTTGAACTTCTCAAATGTTTTAGACTTATGCTTCATTAAGTAGATACACCCATATCTGCTCAAATCATCTGTGAAGGTGAGAAAATAACGATATCCGCCACGAGCCTCAACATTCATCGGACCACATACATCTGTATGTATGATCTCCAATAAATCAGTTGCTCTCTCCATAGTATCGGAGAACGGTGTTTTAGTCATCTTGCCCATGAGGCACGGTTCGCAAGTACCAAGTGATTCATAATCAAGTGGTTCCAAAAGTCCATCAGTATGGAGTTTCTTCATGCGCTTTACACCGATATGACCTAAATGGCAGTGCCACAAATAAGTTGCACTATCATTATCAACTTTGCATCTTTTGGCTTCAACATTATGAATATTTGTATCACTACTACCGAGATTCAATAAAAATAGACCACTCTTCAAGGGTGCATGACCATAAAAGATATTACTCATATAAATAGAACAACCATTATTCTCTGATTTAAATGAATAACCATCTTGCATCAAACAAGATCCAGATATAATGTTCATTGTCGGTGTCAAAACCGGCGGATCTCGGGTAGGGGGTCCCGAACTGTGCGTCTAGGTGGATGGTAATAGGAGACAAGGGACACGATGTTTTTACCCAGGTTCGGGCCCTCTTGATGGAGGTAAAACCCTACTCCTGTTTGATTAATATTGATGATATGGGTAGTACAAGAGTTGATCTACCACGAGATCAGAGAGGCTAAACCCTAGAAGCTAGCCTATGGTATGATTGTTGTTCGTCCTACGGACTAAAACTCTCTGGTTTATATAGACACCAGTGAGGGCTAGGGTTACACAGAGTCGGTTACAATGGGAGGAGATCTACATATCGTATCGCCAAGCTTGCCTTCCACGCCAAGGAAAGTCCCATCCGGACACGGGACGAAGTCTTCAATCTTGTCTCTTCATAGTCCGGGAGTCCGGACAAAGGTCATAGTCCGGCCATCCGGACACCCCCTAATCCAAGACTCCCTCAGTAGCCCCTGAACCAGGCTTCAATGACGACGAGTCCGGCGCGCAAATTTGTCTTCGGCATTGCAAGGCGGGTTCCTCCTCTGAATACTTCATAGAAGATGTTGAACACAAGGATAGTGTCCGGCTCTGTAAAATAAGTTCCACATACCACCGTAGAGAGAACAATATCTGCACAAATCTAATCCGCTGACATATTCCGTAGCGTGACGTCATGCCACAGCCAAGCCTTTATTCGAATCGTTTTACTGTCCCACCTCAGCGTGTTTAGCGAGGAGGTTTCCTTGGCACATCTTGTCAAAGCAGAGATCGTGTCCCCTTATTCCGGGATTCTCATCAATACGGGCGTGGGTAACCCAACCGCGCCATCAATCGCGGCGCTTGGGAGATAAGCGAGTTTTACTAGGCTGGTGGGGGCACGCAGTTTCGGCCGCCCATATAAGGGGATAAGAATCCACCCTTTCAATCTACGCCTTCTTCCTCCTTTGCTTATCCATTTCCGCACACTCGAGCTCCAGCGCCCAAGTCCGCACTTCCCACCTCAACCTTCTCCAACAATGTCCGGAGCGGGAGGCAATTGGATGGCCTCCTCCATCACGGAGGGGCAAATCAAAAAGCTGAGGGAAGCCGGATACTTGTCCAACGACATCGCACACCGGCTCCCAGATTAGGGGCAGCTCATCCCCACCCCCAGGCCCCATGAGAGGGTCGTTTTTCTCCCCCATTTCCTCCGCGGAGTGGGTTTTCCTCTTCACCCATTTGTCCGGGGGCTCATGTTCTACTACGGCCTGGATTTCCACGATCTGGCCCCGAACTTCATCCTAAACATCTCGGCATTTATCGTCATGTACGAGGGCTTCCTCCGCATCCAGCCCCACTTCCTCTTATGGCTGAAGACCTTCAATGTCACAAGCGGAGTGCGGAGGCGCCATGCTGGGCAAGATGGCCAACGTCATATGGCTCAAGGGTGCCTTCGTGGAAACCATCAAAGGGTGGCAATCGGGGTGGTTCTACATCACCGAGCCGCGTGACCCTAAATGGGCAACGGCCCCCGAATTCCGATCTGGCATCCCCACACGGCTCACATCCTGGAAAGAGACGGGCCTGTTGTGGGGTAATCCGGAAGAGGTGACCGGACTCGAAACCTGCGTCCAAGACCTGGTGAACAAGAAGGTCAAACTTGTCAACGTAGTCCAGGCCATGCTCTTCCGCTGGATCCTCCCGTGTCAACGACGGGCCTTCAACTTGTGGGAGTTCGACCCGGCCCAGCACCAGACTTTGTCCAGGCTCTTCGACACAAAGCACGAGGACGCCTGGAAGGTGCTATTCAAGAGCTCCGAGGTCTCCCCTCCCGTCACCGAGGATCGCGGATTCTGCGCCAAGCGCCAAGCCACCGAAGTAAGCTTGTTTTTATCCTTTACAGGACACTTTATTTTCATAGTTTGACTCTATGTAGGATCTAAACTCCTGTTCCTTTAACATGACTGGAAGAGGACGTCCGAACAGTTTGACTGTCCGACCCCTTTGCCCGAAGGCCCAGCAGATGCACGCTTGACGAAGCTGCTGGTCTCGGTGCCTCACGTGGTGCCGGAGAAGAAGGCCAAGAAGGAGGCCACGGGGACTCGAAAGAGTTCCCGGCGCCTGGTGGTGTCGGATTCATCGCCCGACAACCCCGAAGCACACTCCGCCTCCGAAGACGAGGAGGAGGAGGAGGAAGAAGCCTCTCCCCCTCCAGCGGGGGGAGGAAAGAAAAGGAAGGTCGCCCCAACTGGGGAGGCCGGAGGGTCCAAGAAGGGGAAGACCCTTCTTCCGGACTACGCCTCCGACGCCGATGACAGCGGAGAGGAATGGCCATCCAGGGCCAAGCCCCTGGCAAAATCGTAAGTATCCGGATACCAGAATAACTCATGGCGTTCCTCTATTGTATAGTACCTTATGACGCCGAATATAATTATGCAGTCCACCCAAGGCTCAGCTCGATGATTTTGTCGAGTGGCTCCCTGGACTCGTCGGATATGAATAGTCTTTCACTTTCGACGGCTTCCTCCCCCCGCCCTACGGATGAAGCCGAGGTGGAGTCCCAAAAGGGGCTGAGCCAGGAGGAGGTGGTCCTGGAGGCGCAGCAAGGCGACCTCCCGGACTCCAGGCCCAAAGGGGATAAAACCCTGGGGTGATCTAAGTCCGGCCCTGGGCTGGACACCGCACCGGAACCTTCAGAGGTTCCGGAGTTCGACAGGCGGCCTCTTCGCAAGAAGGACGACGCCGGAGACCTCCGTCCAACCGGAGGCGCCGAACAATTTGCTGGAGGTGCTTGACGGCGCCTCCATCGTCGAGGAACACCGCACTGTTATGAGTGCGGTGATCAAGAAGGTTCAGTCCGCCAAGAGCGGGCTGACCGAAGCCTGTACCAGCCTTCTAACAGGCTTTGAGGTATGTATTTTAAAACATGTAAAAATGTTACCGCATAGACAGTAGCCCCTGATGCTCAGTTTGGTGTTCGAAAAGAAAAGCCGGACTGAGAATCCAAAAAGATATACGTAGGAGTCTAACAGAAATATGTAAATATGGGTATGCAGGCTGCACTGCTGACCTCTGCCGCAATGACTGCGGAGGTCGATGCATTGAAGCAGAGCCCCGAGTGGTCCAAGAACGAGCTTGGCCTTGCCAAAAAGCAGCTCGAGGACAAGAAAGGTAGGTAGTGCCTTATGTAAATATATATAAAAATACCTGGTTGCAAATAATGACAGGACCAACGTGAAAGTTACAGGGGCCACAACCGAGGTGGCGACCCTGAAGGAAGCGTTGTCCAAGGCCGAAGACAATGTGGCCATGGAGCGCACCGAGCGAGAGAAACAAGAGGCGCGGGTGGCGGAAGTGCGGCAAGAGCTTGATGCTCTCGTGAAGAAACACGAGAGTTTAGAGCTTGACTCAAAGACGCGAGAGTCCGAGCTTGCCTCGGCGCTTGAAAGCGCTAAGTCTGCCAAGGTCGAAGCCCAAAAAGCCCTCTAGGAAATTGAGGCGATGAAAAGGATTGCGGCGGGTAAGGCATTCTTTATGCAAATCAAGCACGTGAAAGTAAATTACCTGTTACTTACCCGAATCTGGAGCTCTCCAGGAGCATTCGCAGATCTGCCCCTCAGTGTATCCGACGCTGCCGCATTCTACCAGGCCGAGGAAGGGGGCTCGATGGAGAAGGTGTTCTGGTCCCAGTATGTTGAGGCCGGACACCCGGTGCCCCTGAGCGACCAGCTGAAGCAGCTGGTCGAGCTTCATAAGGCAGCCGAACAGGCCATGAAGGGCCTGATAGGCCGGCTGTGGCCTGGGGAGGTCATGCCTTTGCGCTACTTTGGGCTGGTGCGGAGCTGGTGGATGTCTGTCCCTGGCTTGAAGTCATCAAGCGCTCCGTATGCATCGAAGGCACCCGTAGGGCTTTTGCCCATGCTAAAGTGCACTGGGGCAAGCTGGATGCTGAGAAGTTGGTGACAGAGGGGCCACCGGAGGGGAAGGAGCATCGCAGGCCCGAGATGTATCATGAGGGCGTCCTGAAGGGTGCCCGTCGTGTGGCGGATGAATGTACCAGGGATGTAATTTTTGAGTAAACCCGCTCGTGTTTATCCTGTGCGCTGAAAACTTGTTCATATGCGCTAAGCAAAGCTTTTTGAATTTAAAATATTACCTTCTGTACGGCCGTTTATAAAATCTGAGAGATGCAAGTCGTCGGCTTCTACCCCCATGCCACGAGTGCTGGGGTGTTCGGGATAAACCTGAGCGCTCTTGTTCCCATTCTTGGGTCCATCGAGGGAGGCGCTCAGCACAACGAACAAGGCCATCGGACTTATAGTGCTTTATCACTCTCACTTAGCCATAGAATTCTATAATTTTAAATTTCGGTGAAGCCCCTAGTATTCAGAAGACCGAGTTCGGGGCGCTATCCACGCCTAGGCCGGACAAAGCCAGCTCCTTGCTCTAAGCGGCATAAGTCTTTAAGGACTCGAAAAACCTCTCTAACAGCGACCGGTCTCTCGCCCTATCATGACGGTCAGTTTTAGCTTTCTCTACTGAGGTGTTAACCCAGCTCAACTGGGGCACAATCGCAGTAGTTCTCCCAGCGCTACCTTAGCCGACATAGCGGAACGTAAGGTACCAAAACATGGGAGCCGGGCAAACCCAACTATTGACCCAAGACATGATTCGGAGCCGATGCATATAATGCTATAAGTTTGGGGTGCCGCACTCATCAGAGTGTTCGGTCTTCTCACACTGTATTATGGGTTACTTAAGCCCCTGGTGTATTGGCCGTACCAAAGTGTACAGTTGCATAATGTCATAACTGAACATATTTATATAAAAAATGAATGCAATAATAGAGAAGAGCTATGTGTTGTTTATTAAAAGGGTTGCTATGAGAGCAGAACGATACAAATAGTGCGATATGCAAGAGATGGGATTATTTGACATGTCCCCCTCCAGGGGCAAGCTGCGAGACTTTAAGTAAGACAAGTATTTAGCTCGTTTTAGAGACCACCTGGACATTTGACGTGGCTTGTTGTCTCCCTGGCTGTTGCATCATGTGTTCAGCGATTGTACTGCCGGACAGGCCTTCCGAATAGTGGAGTCCTGAAAGTATATATAAAAAAAGAAATGGCAAAATCGGGAGCCCCTAGTGCGGTTGAGCCGCATTCTGGGTGTGCCGTGGTTGTGCCCCTCCCCTTATGCCCATGGTATTTCGAGAGCGTAATTATGTACGCGTGGTACTGGTATCGCAATCTCGCGAGGGCTGGGGTTGGGGCCGCACTGCTATGCTTGCTCGGAACATGCCAAACGGTCTTGTTATAGGTTACTTCGGGCGCGCTTGACGTTGTTCGGACGTTTAACACCCGGACTGGGGAATTGCCTTGAGAGGCTACTTTGTACTTCCGCCGCCAGGGCCACCGTGTGCTCCTCTGTTCAGAGAGAGCGTTCGGTGTTTCCATTGACCGTAATGACTCCACGAGGGCCTGGCATCTTGAGCTTGAGATATGCATAGTGCGGCACCACATTGAATTTTGCAAATGCGGTTCGTCCGAGCAGGGCGTGATAGCCATTGCGGAACGGGACTATGTCGAAGATTAACTCCTCGCTTCGTAAATTATCCGGCGATTCGAAGACCACTTCGAGTGTAACTGAGCCTGTACAGCTGGCTTCTACACCTGGTATGACGCCTTTAAAGGTCGTCTTTGTGGGTTTAATCCTTGAGGGATCTATACCCATTTTTTGCACTGTATCCTGATAAAACAGGTTCAGGCTGCTGCCGCCGTCCATGAGGACTCTAGTGAGGTGAAATCCGTCAATCATTGGGTCTAGAACCAATGCGGTGAATCCGCCGGGATGAATGCTAGTGGGGTGGTCCCTTCGATCAAAAGTGATCAGGCAGGAGGACCATGGGTTGAACTTTGGGGCGACTGGCTCCAACGCATAGACGTCCCTGAGCACACGCTTCCGTTCCCTTTTGGGGATATGGGTTGCGTATATCATGTTCACCGTCTGCACTTGTGGGGGAAAGCCCTTCTGTCCTCTATTGTTCGATGGCCTGGGCTCCTCCTCGTCATCGCTATGCAGCCCCTTGTCTCTGTGTTCGGCACTTAACTTGTCTGCCTGCTTGAACACCCAACAATCCCTGTTGATGTGATTGGCTGGTTGTTCGGGGGTGCCGTGTATCTGGCACGAGCGGTCGAGTATCCGGTCTAAACTGGACGGGCCTGGAGTATTTCTTTTGAATGGCTTTTTCTGCTGGCCGGGTTTAGAGCCTCTGAATCCGGCATTAACTGCCGTATCCTCAGTATTGTCGCCGTTAATGCAGCGCTTGTGCTTGTTACGACGCGACCTGCCAGCCATTGTTGTCCTTGGTATCCGAATTACCAGGGCTCTTGGTCATGTTATTGCTACGAGCTAGCCAGTTGTCTTCTCCCGCGCAAAACCGAGTCATGAGTGTCGTGTGGGCTGCCATAGATTTCGGCTTTTCCTGTCCTAGGTGCCGGGCAAGCCATTCGTCTCAGATGTTATGTTCGAAGGCTGCAAGGGCCTCTGCATCCGGACAGTCGACTATTTGATTTTTCTTGGTTAGGAACCGCGTCCAGAATTGCCTGGCCGATTCCTCTGCTGCTGAATTATGTGGCTTAGGTCATCGGCGTCTTGGGGTCGCACATAAGTGCCCTGGAAGTTGTCAAGGAATGTGGATTCCAGGTCCTCCCAGCAAACAATTGACTCTGCTGGCAAGCTGTTAAGGCAATACCGAGCTGGTCCTTTAAGCTTGAGCGGGAGGTATTTGATAGCGTGTAGATCATCACCATGGGCCATGTGGATATGAAGGAGATAATCCACGATCGATACCGCAGGATCTGTTGTGCCATTGTATGATTCGATGTTTACGGGTTTAAAACCCTCGGGGATTTGATGATCCATTACTTCATCTGTGAAGCATAGTGGGTGTGCGGCGCCTCTGTAATGGGCTATATCACGACATAGCTCGGATGAGCTTCATCTGTTGTGTTCGGCCTGGCCGTATTTTCCATATTCGACGTGACGGTTATCGTCATGTACCATGGGGCACCCACGCGATTCGTAGATCGATCTTGTTTGCCTTGCCTTGTCCTCCAATATGTCTCGCAGGTCTGGCGCATTTCCCCGTGCCTTGGTACTTTTTGAGCGGCGCCGGGGTGCGGCTTGAGTTGAGGACCGGAAGGCCTCTCTGTCGCGTCCACGGGGTGGCTGATCGGCCACATCATACGCTGGTGATGTAGGTTTAGTTGCTTCCTCCTCTAGTTGGGGTAGCAGCCTGCGCTTTGGGTAGCTTTTGGAGGGGCGTTCGAGTTTATACTCTTCGGCCGCCAGGACTTCAGTCCATCTGTCGGCTAGCAAATCTTGGCCAGCTCTAAGCTGCTGCTGTTTTTTCTTGAGGCTGCTTGCCGTGGCCATAAGCCTGCGTTTGAAACGCTCTTGTTTGACGGGATCCTCAGGCACGACAAATTCTTCATCGTCGAGGCTTGCCTCTTCTTCAGAGGGAGGCATGTAATTGTCGTCTCTGTCTGCCGCTCTCTCATGAGGGCTGGCTTCTCCATCCTCCTGCGCTGAATCCTGCTGAAGGGGGTTGTCTTCGGCACTGTCCGGGGTGTTATTGTCTTTGGTGCTTGACTCACCGTTTTTGCTTTGGCGGGATTTAGAGCGGCGCCGCTGACGCCGGCGCTTAGGCTGTTTCTTGGAGGGGTCATCCTCCGTTTTTCCATCGCCATCCCCTTCTTTTGGGGTGTCCACCATGTATATGTCATATGACGAGGTGGCTTTCTTGTGCCCTATAGGCGCTGGTTCTTGGTTGTCTCCTTCATCGACGTCCATACCATTGATGTCTTCGGAGTCGAAGTCGAGCATGTCAGTTAAATCATCGACAGTGGCTACGAAGTGGGTGGTGGGTGGGTTTCGAATTTATTCATCGTCTGCATCCCAACCTTGCTGACCATAGTCCGACCAGGGCTCTCCTGATAAAGAGAGAGACTTTAGTGAATTCAGGATGTCGCCAAAGGGTGAGTGCTGAAAGATGTCCTCGGCGGTGAACTCCATGATCGGAGCCCAATTGGGTTCGATCGGAAGGGGTGCAGAAGGTTCGAAGTCCGGAAAGGAGTCCGGCACCTTGGAGTCACGAGCTTCACAAAGGACAAGGCTGGTATTTGGCTCGATCGCCATAGAGATTGCAGCCCCCGAGGCGGTGTCCAACCGTCCGTCCCCGATTGGCGCGGTCGGCTCCGAGCTAAGGGTCGGAGCGGACACCTGAGCGGCGCTCTGGGCGCTGTCCGGCGACAGAGCTAGATCATGCCCATCGTGATAGTGCGGCGCGCTCGGCTGTGGCTCGAATCCGTCGAAGATCAAGTCCCCGCGGATGTCAGCCGTGTAGTTCAAATTTCCAAATCTGACCTGATGGCCAGGGGCGTAGCTTTCGATCTGCTCCAGATGGCCAAGCGAATTGGCCCGCAGTGCAAAGCCGCCGAACACGAAGATCTGTTTGGGGAGAAAAGTCTCACCCTGGACCGTGTCGTGGTTGATGATCGAAGAAGCCATCGGGGCTAAAGGTGACGACACAGAGGAACTCTCAATGAAAGCACCAATGTCGGTGTCAAAACCTGTGGATCTCGGGTAGGGGGTCCCAAACTGTGCGTCTAGGCGAATGGTAACAGGAGACAAGGGACACGATGTTTTTACCCAGGTTTGGGCCTTCTCGATGGAGGTAAAACCCTACTCCTGCTTGATTAATATTGATGATATGGGTAGTACAAGAGTTGATCTACCACGAGATCAGAGAGGCTAAACCCTAGAAGCTAGCCTATGGTATGATTGTTGTTCGTCCTACGGACTAAAACTCTCCGGTTTATATAGATACCGGAGAGGGCTAGGGTTACACAGAGTGGGTTACAATGGGAGGAGATCTACATATCGTATCGCCAAGCTTGCCTTCCACGCCAAGGAAAGTCCCATACGGACACGGGACGAAGTCTTCAATCTTGTATCTTCATAGTCCGGGAGTCCGGCCAAAGGTCATAGTCCGGCCATCTGGACACCCCCTAATCCAGGACTCCCTCATTCATGCTCAACGCTGGCACCAAATAACAATTATTTATGTCTAAAACTAATCCCGAAGGTAGATGTAGAGGTAGCGTGCCGACCGTGATCACATCGACTTTGGAACCATTTCCTACGCGCATCGTCACCTCGTCCTTAGCTAATCTTCACTTAATCCATAGTCCCTGTTTCGAGTTGCAAATATTAGCAACAGAACCAGTATCAAATACCCAGGTGCTACTGCGAGCATTAGTAAGGTACACATCAATAACACGTATATCACATATACCTTTGTTCACCTTGCCATCCTTCTTATCTGCCAAATACTTGGGGCAGTTCCGCTTCCAGTGACCAGTCTGCTTGCAGTAGAAGCACTCAGTTTCAGGCTTAGGTCCTGTCGTGGAATTGTCACGGTAGATATACTTAGTGTCAGGACTTAGTCGCGAGGCCAACGCATCTATGTGGTAGCTTGAGAGGGGTTGTTTGGGACGAGAGACGCAACACGCAAGACAAGGATTTAGACAGCTTCAGCCCCCGGGAAACATCATCCGGTAATAACCCTACATGCTGTTTGTGGCTAGGTCTCATTATGATCATGAGAGAGTCGCCGGCAAGCCGGTCTTTGTGTCTAGCCCTAGCTATTGTTCTTGTTGCCTCTCCCTCTTTGGGGAGCCCTGCCCCTCTTTATATAAGTTAGAGGGGTGGGTTACATGTGGAGTCCTAGTAGGACTAGGACTAGCCTATCTTCTACTACAAGCCGGATACAAGTCCGGGTCTTGATTCCTTGTAAGGGAAATATTCCTTACACCTTTCTTCTTAAGTCGGCCCACCATCACATGAAGCAGCCTACTGGGCCTTGGGCCTTGTCGTCCGTTTGACCCGCCTGTCGGGTCTCTAGTGAGTCACAAGGTCTAGGCGGGTTATATGTAAACGCCATGTCCAGGCAGATCGCCAGTGAGTCGCCTAGCTCTAGCCGGGTCTTCTGGTGAATCGCCAAGTCTGGCCGGGTCATAACTCCGGTCGGGTCATACCGCGAGGTATATCGCCGACATTAGCCCCCAGTTTAATTTGGATTTATCCATGTTAAACTGATCCTGCAAAATAAACACCAGAACAACTTTGACAGGTTGTGCTCCGGGTTAAAAATTCTTGTAAGCCGGCACCTGATCATCCTTAATTCCTTGCGCTCCCAAGTCTTGAGCAGAACAAAGTGATGGTTTAAGACTTGCTTCAATTAATGTTGCAACTTTGAAGAAATCCGGTTTATTCATCTCAATCATATAAGCTGAATATTCCACACATGTTGTAGCCCCCAAGTGTCGGGTTGTCATGCTTGTAGCAACCTGGGACTTGTAATTGTTTTATGCTCATGAAAACTTCAACCGGTGTAGCCCCCAAGGGCCGGGTCATTGTGCAAATAATGAACAGGGACTTTGTAGATATAACCATGTAAATTTGAACAACAATGTGTAGCCCCCAAGGGCCGGCTTAGTAAGATAATACTGAGCTGGGACTTTGTATATAATTGATAATAACATCATATAATATAGTCTCCACCATGGGGCTTGAACCCACGTCCACAAGGTTAAGAGCTTTGTACTCCACCAACTAAATAGTGGACCGTTCAATATAATGGATTAATGCTTGTGTACCTTGAATTTTTGACAGGAGCAATTGCTAGCCCCCAAGGGCCGGCTCATTACAAAGGGATGAGTCGGGTCTTCAATAAGTTGATCAAAAAATGACTTTCCATTAGCCCCCAAGTGCCATGGTGCATGCTGGCAGTGACATGTGACTTGCATATTTGATATAATCCCAATCTGAATAATATAGCCCCCAAGTGCTGGGTCCTAAGCCTGCAGCGACTTGGGACTATTCCTTCCATTGTAGAATAAATCATATCCATTGATAAAAATAATAGCCGTTGCGCTAAAGCGACTTTGAAAACCTCAATCATAGCACTGGTTATTGATAATCACAATAGAAATCCAGCCATGTTGGCAATTCGAGATTTAAATAATATAATCCGATATGAAAACCTCAATCATTCAATATCATCATGAAAATCCAGCCAGTTTTGGCTATTAAAGATTTGAATACCTCATCGGTTGACAAGTAAATCCGGAGTTTAAATACTCGGCGGCTCTTGGCCGATGGCGATTTAATACGCCTCCATTGTAAGCCAGAATTTTTATAACCCTGCGGCTTATAGCCTTTGAGAAAAATCCAGAACGGATCATCATTTTGAAGCATGAACTTTGGTAATGAGCTTGAACTTAATCATTTATATGTCATATTTCTGCAAATCCTGCAAAGAGTTTAAACAACATATGCCCTGGCGACTTAACGTCAAAAACCAGGGCGGGTAACCACCCAAATGTAGTCTTTTCCTGCACACAGGTAGATCACAAGATCCCTATTTTCCTTTGAATGATACCGCCGGCTTATGTGACCCGGACAGTGAAGTTGATAACTCAACTCTGTAAGAGCCGGCACATATGATATTTGTGACAACTCAAATACTTGCGATTGTATAAAAACAGATAAAAATTTTGAGGCTTCTAATTCGAATACGATCAGTAAACCGTTCCAAAGGGGTTAAGCTAAGATTCGAATACGATCATATAGCCCCCAGTAGCGTTGGCGTTGCCGATCAAAGTGGGTATCGACAGCTATGTTCTCCTTGGTTCGAATACGATCTATGTTTGAACAGGAAAACCCCCAAATGACCACTGTGATATTGAATTTGTACTGCCGGTTTACTTGACCTGTGTAATAAGGGTGATAACCCAATCCTTAGAAGCCAATGCTTCCATATAAATGATGGTTGTCATAAGCTGGCGACTTATAGTCAAAAGTCAAGCCGGTTTAATCATAAAACATTTATATACATTTGAGATATAATCCCAAAAAGGTCGCAAGTTAAGTAATTGTGGCTGCAATAAACTTTACCAGAGACAGAATAAAACTTTTTGAGGCTTCTGATTCGGATACGATCAGTAAACCATTCCAAAGGGGTTAAGCTAAGATTCGAATACGATCATATAGCCCCCAGTGGCTTTGGCGATGCCGATCAAGTGGGTATCGACAGCTATGTTCTCTTTGGTTCGAATACGACCTATGTTTGAACAGGAAGCCCCCAAGTGACCATAAGAGTTGTTTAATGACGCTGGTTCGAATACGACCCACGTCAGACCCAAAGGGGTTAAGCTATGATTCAGATATGAGCAAGAACACCCCTAGTGGGTTTGGCAGTATGCCGATCAAGAGGGTATCGACAGCTATGTTCTCTTTGGTTCGAATACGACCTATGTTTGAACAGGAAGCCCCCAAGTGATCATATAAGTTTTGGCATTGCACCGATCAAGAGGGTACTGATAGCATTGCTCGATGAGCAGGAAGCCCCCAAGTGATCATAATAAGATAAGCCATAAGGCAGGATACCCAAGTTTGAACCGCGCATCATGGCAGCAAGTTCTTTTGGCAACCTTTAATTTTTCTGAGAACTCGAACTTGCGAGAGATTAATGCTTTTTGAAACGGAACTTTAAACCGGAATTGAAAGCTTTAAAAATTTGTGAGGGACAAATTTACCTTGAGCCGGGTTTTGAACCGGATTTGAGAGCTTCAGTGCTTTGGGGGAGAAAGATGTCTCTTGAGCCGGATTTTAAACCGGAGTCCTTATTTTGAGCCAAAAATCTTCTGACGGCTTTTAAATTTTCATCGATCTAGCAGTAATCTCCGGGGCCGGGTTATTTTTCCCTTCAATGATCTTGAATTTATTGAAACCGGTTAATTTTGTCGAGTCATATCATCGTAGCCCCCGAGTCTCAAGACGACTTGAGGAGTTGGCTTGAGATTCTCCATAATTAACCGTGATATAGACCGGTTTGAATCCTGCATGGGACAACTCGCAAACCAAAGTAATTGCTCTTTTGAAGAAAATAATATGTAATATAAAATATATTGGATGGATTTCACCTGATATGTTAGGCTAGTGATTATCCACAGAAGGTTGAGGTGACTGCGGCGGGTTATAAATGATCCCGTATGAGCCGTGTCAGCAACTCGGCCAATGGTTCCTTCCAACTGGCTGTTTGAAGTTAACCAAACCGTAGTGCCGGCAACTTGTGCACCTATCCATTGAGCCATCCAGTGCAGACGGCGGTTGATAATATATGATAATTTGCCTCCAATTTGTTGGAAGAGAAACCGGGCTTCCCAAGTAGTGACTTCCTCATACTCAATAAACAGCTCATCCAGAAAAATGCGGCCCGGTGTGTTGATGTAGACCAGGCCGCGAGAGACGGACCGTAAAAATGACCGCAACATCAAAGGCGGCTCAGACAGATGAATTAACCATGGTGCTATAAACCGGTGCGGGCGGGTAAGTTGTCCTCCTTGTTGTAAGCCGGCGTGGTCGTAAGAGATGGCCACGACGTTGTAAGCCGGCGCGGTCACGAGAGACAGCCACGATGTTGTAAGCCGGCGCGGTCGCAAGAGACGGCCACGGCGTTGTAAGCCGGTGCGGGAGTCCGTTGAACAACGACGACCACCTATGCCAAAAGATGTTGGCGTGCCTCCATCTCCGCGGTATAATACCACTTTTTGTCATAAATAATTGCCCTGCATAAACAATATTGCAGACTAAGGCAAAGATAAACTTGTTCTTTGACAAACACAATATGTGCTAATAAAACAAACTTGGATGAATATCACCTGATTTGTTTAGGCCGAAAATAATCCGCCATGAAATTGATGATCCCTAGGTGAAACCGAAATCCCTCACGAGTGAATCGCCCGCGGGAACAAACAGATAAACCAGCCATGGCGTTTGTAAGCCGGTGCGGACGAGCAAGTTGTCCTCCACGTTCTAAGCCGGTGAGGACGCGTGAACCGGCCGCGAGGGCGGACGGGCGAGTCGTCTATGGCGTTGTAAGGTGGTGCTAACGGGCGAGCCGGTCGGCGCGTTGACGTAAACTAGACCGCAGGAGCAATGGCTATATATAACAACACTATAGGCAGAGTAGTTGTTTTCAAAAAATTAATAAATATTGATAAAAGTAAACTGGATGGATATCACCTGGTATTTTTTGCCGGATGCTGGTGCCGGATAATGCACAATGCTGCTTTTGTTTTTTGACAAAAGAGTTAATTGGTTCTATGTCTTCTAGTGCCTGAGCTCTCCACATAACCCAGCCGGTACTTTTTGAGCCGGAATTTTTGGAACCAGAACTTCTTGATAATCCGGCCGGAACCTTTGAAAACCCGGAACTTTTTTGCCGGAACCTCTTGATAATCTGGCCAAAACTTTTGATAATCCGGAACTTTTGAACCGGAACCTCTTGATAATCCGGAACTTTTCTGTAGCCTAAGTCGGAACTCTTTGATGACTCGGACGGAACCTCTTGTCGAGGTGGTCGAAACCTTTCGCCGATTCAGACGGAACCTTTCGTCGAGGCGGTCAAAACTTTTCGGCGATTCAGACGGAACTTTTCGTCGAGGCGGTCGGAACTTTTTCGGCAATTTAGATGGAACCTTTCGTCAAGGTGGTCGGAACTTTTCGGTGAGCCAGCTGGAACTCTCCGACAAGTCGACCTGAACTTCTTCAATAAGCTGGGCGGAGCTTCTCGATCCCTGGGATAGCGCCCTTCAAGAACTCAACACCACCGTGCGCGAGCCCCACGGTGGGCGCCAACTGTCGTGGAATTGTCACGGCATATGTCCTTAGTGTCAGGACTTAGTCGCGAGGCCAACACATCTATGTGGTAGCTTGAGAGGGGTTGATTGGGACGAGAGACGCAACACGCATGACAAGGATTTAGACAGCTTCGGGCCCCGGGAAACATCATCCGGTAATAACCCTACATGTTGTTTGTTGCTAGGTCTCATTATGATCATGAGAGAGTCGCCGGTAAGCCGGCTCTTCGTGTCTAGCCCTAGCTATTGTTCTTGTTGCCTCTCCCTCTTTGGGGAGCCCTGCCCCTCTTTATATAAGTTAGAGGGGCGGGTTACATGTGGAGTCCTAGTAGGACTAGGACTATCCTATCTTCTACTACAAGCCGGATACAAGTCCGGGTCTTGATTCCTTGTAAGGGAAATATTCCTTACACCTTTCTTCTTAAGTCGGCCCACCATCACATGAACCGGCCTACTGGGCCTTGGGCCTTGTCGTCCGTTTGACCCGCCTGCCGGGTCTCTAGTGAGTCACAATGTCTAGGCGGGTTATATGTAAACGCCATGTCCAGGCAGATCGCCAGTGAGTCGCCTAGCTCCAGCCGTGTCTTCTGGTGAATCGTCAAGTCCGGCCGGGTCATAACTCCGGCCGGGTCATACCGTGGGGTATATCCCCGACAGGTCCAGACTTGGGTTTCTTCTCCTGAGCAGCAACTTTTTGCTGTTCTTCTTGAAG
This sequence comes from Triticum dicoccoides, assembly GCF_002162155.2. Taxonomy (NCBI): domain Eukaryota; kingdom Viridiplantae; phylum Streptophyta; class Magnoliopsida; order Poales; family Poaceae; genus Triticum; species Triticum dicoccoides. The sequence continues at coordinate 642,670,111 of NC_041393.1, forward strand.
TTTCCCTTCTTCTTCCCTTTGCCCTTTTTCTTGAAACTAGTGGTCTTGTTAACCATCAACACTTGATGCTCCTTCTTGATTTCTACCTCCGCAGCTTTTAGCATCGCGAAGAGATCGTGAATAGTCTTTTCCATCCCTTCCATATTATAGTTCATCACAAAGCTCTTGTAGCTTGGTGGTAGTGATTGGAGAATTATGTCAATGACGCTATCATCCGGAAGATTAACTCCCAGTTGAATCAAGTGATTATTATACCTAGACATATTGAGTATATGCTCACTAACAGAATTGTTCTCCTCCATCTTGCGGCTGTAGAACTTATTGGATACTTCATATCTCTCAATCCGGGCATTTGCTTGAAATATTAACTTCAACTCTTGGAACATCTCATATGCTCCATGACATTGAAAACGTCGTTGAAGACCCGGTTCTAAGCCGTAAAGCATGGCACACTGAACTATAGAGTAGTCATCAGCTTCGCTCTGCCAAACGTTCACAACCTCTGGCGTTGCTCCAGCAGCAGGCCTGGCACCTAGCGGTGCTTCCAGGACGTAATTCTTCTGTGCAGCAATGAGGATAATCCTCAAGTTACGGACCCAGTCCATGTAATTGCTACCATCATCTTTCAACTTTGCTTTCTCAAGGAACGCATTAAAATTTAATGGAACAACAGCACGGGCCATCTATCTACAATAAACATAGACAAGCAAGATACTATCAGGTACTAAGTTCATGATAAATTTATGTTCAATTAATAATATTACTTAAGAACTCCCACTTAGATAGACATCCCTCTAATCCTCTAAGTGATTACGTGATCCATATCAACTACACCATGTCCAATCATCACGTGAGATGGAGTAGTTTCAACGGTGAACATCAATATGTTGATCATATCTACTACATGATTCACGCTCGACCTTTCGGTCTCCGTGTTCCGAGGCCATATCTGTTATATGCTAGGCTTGTCAAGTTTAACCTGAGTATTCTGCGTGTGCAACTGTTTTGCACCCATCGTATTTGAACGTAGAGCCTATCACACCCGATCATCACGTGGTGTCTCAGCACGAAGAACTTTCACAACGGTGCATACTCAGGGAGAACACTTCTTGATAATTTTAGTGAGAGATCATCTTAAAATGCTACCGTCAATCAAAGCAAGATAAGATGCATAAACGATAAACATCACATGCAATCAATATAAGTGATATGATATGGCCATCATCATCTTGTGCTTGTGATCTCCATCTCTGAAGCACCTCCATGATCACCATTGTCACCGGCGCGACACCATGATCTCCATCGTAGCATCATTGTCGTTTACGCCGTCTATTGCTTCTACGACTATCGCTACCGCTTAGTGATAAAGTAAAGCAATTACATGGAGTTTGCATTTCATACAATAAAGCGACAACCATATGGCTCCTGCCAGTTGCCGTTAACTTCGCTTACAAAACATGATCATCTCATACAATAAAATATAGCATCACGTCTTGACCATATCACATCACAACATGCCCTACAAGAACAAGTTAGACGTCCTCTACTTTGTTGTTGCAAGTTTTTACGTGGCTGCTACGGGCTTAGCAAGAATCGTTCTTACCTACGCATCAAAACCACAACGATAGTTTGTCAAGTTGGTGCTATTTTAACCTTCGCAAGGACCGGGCGTAGCCACACTTGGTTCAACTAAAGTGAGAGAGACAGACACCCGTCAGTCACCTTTAAGCACGAGTGCTTGTAACGGTGAAACCAGTCTCGCGTAAGCATACGCGTAATGTCGGTACGGGCCGCTTCATCTCACAATACCGCTGAACCAAAGTATGACATGCTGGTAAGCAGTATGACTTATATCGTCCACAACTCACTTGTGTTCTACTCGTGCATATGACATCTACGCATAAAACTAGGCTCGGATGCCACTGTTGGGGAACGTAGTAATTTCAAAAAAATTCCTACGCACACGCAAGATCATGGTGATGCATAGCAACGAGAGGGGAGAGTATTGTCCACATACCCTCGTAGACCGAAAGCGGAAGCCTTATGACAACGCGGTTGATGTAGTCGTACGTCTTCACAATCCGACCGATCCAAGCACCGAACGTACGGCACCTCCGAGTTCAGCACACGTTCAGCTCGATGACGATCCCCGGACTCCGATCCAGCAGGGTGTCGGGGATGAGTTCCGTCAGCATGACGGCATGGTGACGATGATGATGTTCTACCAACGCAGGGCTTCGCCTAAGCACCGCAACGATATGACCGAGGTGGAATATGGTGGAGGGGGGCACCGCACACGGCTAAGGAACGATCACGAAGATCAACTTGTGTCTAGGAGCAAGGGGGGAGGCCAGCCGGCCCTTGGGGCGCGCCAAGGAGGGGGGAGTCCTCCTCCTAGTAGGAGTAGGACTCCCCCTTTCCTAGTCCAACTAGGAAGGGGGAAGGGGGAAGGAAAGAGGGGGAGAGGGAGAGGGAAAGAGGGGCCGCGCCCCCCTCCCCTAGTCCAATTCGGACTCCCCATGGGAGGGGGCGCGCCACCTCCTGGGCTGCTGCCCTCTCTCTCCCCTCAGGCCCACTAAGGCCCAATACTTCCCTGGTGGGTTCCGGTAACCCTTCCGGCACTTCGGTTTTCTCCGAAATCACAAGGAACACTTCCGGTGTCCGAATATAGTCGTCCAATATATCAATCTTTATGTCTCGACCATTTCGAGACTCCTCGTCATGTCCGTGATCACATCCGGGACTCTGAACAACTTTTGGTACATCAAAACATATAAACTCATAATGAAACTGCCATCGTAACTTTAAGCGTGCGGACCCTACGGGTTCGAGAACTATGTAGACATGACCTAGAACTGTTTCCGGTCAATAACCAATAGTGGAACCTGGATGCTCATATTGGCTCCCACATATTCTATGAAGATCTTTATCGGTCAGACCGCATAACAACATACGTTGTTCCCTTTGTCATCGGTATGTTACTTGCCCGAGATTCGATCGTCGGTATCTCAATACCTAGTTCAATCTCGTTACCAGCAAGTCTCTTTACTCGTTCCGTAATACATCATCTCACAACTAACTCATTAGTTGTAATGCTTGCAAGGCTTAAGTGATGTGCATTAACGACAGGGCCCAGCGATACCTCTCCGACAATCGGAGTGACAAATCCTAATCTCGAAATACGCCAACCCAACAAGTACCTTCGGAGACACCTGTAGAGTACCTTTATAATCACCCAGTTACGTTGTGACGTTTGGTAGCACACAAAGTGTTCCTCCAGTAAACGGGAGTTGCATAATCTCATAGTCATAGGAACATGTATAAGTCATGAAGAAAGCAATAGCAGAAAACTAAACGATCAAGTGCTAAGCTAACGGAATGGGTCAAGTAAATCACATCATTGTCCTAATGATGTGATCCCGTTAATCAAATGACAACACATGTCTATAGTCAGGAAACATAACCATCTTTGATCAACGAGCTAGTCAAGTAGAGGCATACTAGTGACACTCTTTTTGTCTATGTATTCACACAAGTATTATGTTTCCGGTTAATACAATTCTAGCATGAATAATAAACATTTATCATGATATAAGGAAATAAATAATAACTTTATTATTGGCTCTAGGGCATATTTCCTTCAACCACCCCACTAGCATCCATCACGGCGGATTCGCCGCATTGGTTCTAGACCCAATCATTGACGGATTTCACCTCACTAGTGTCCTCATGGACGGCGGCAGCAGCCTGAACCTGCTTTATCAGGATACAGTGCGAAAAATGGGCATAGATCCCTCAAGGATTAAACCCACAAAGATGACCTTTAAAGGCGTCATACCAGGTGTAGAGGCCAACTGTACAGGCTCGGTTACACTCGAAGTGGTCTTCGGATCCCCGGATAATTTCCGAAGCGAGGAGTTAATCTTTGACATAGTCCCATTCCGCAGTGGCTATCACGCCCTGCTCGGGCGAACCGCATTTGCAAAGTTCAATGCGGTGCCGCACTACGCATACCTCAAGCTAAAGATGCCAGTCCCTCGAGGAGTCATTACGGTCAATGGAAACACCGAATGCTCTCTCCGAACAGAGGAGCACACGGCGGCCCTCGCGGCGGAAGTACAAAGTAGCCTCTCAAGGCAATTCTCTAGTACGGTTGTTAAACGTCCGGACACTATCAAGCGCACCCGGAGTAACCTACAACAAGACCGTCTGGCACGTTTCGAGCAAGCATAGCAGTGCGGCCCCAACCCAGCCCTCGCGAGATTGCGAAACCAGTACCACGCGTACATAACTACGCTCTGGAAATACCATGGGCATAAGGGGAGGGGCACAACCACGGCACGCCCAGAATGCGGCTCAACCACACTAGGGGCTCCTGATTTTGTCATTTTTCCTTTCTTACTTTCAGGACTCCATTCTCCGGAAGGCCCGTCCGACTGTACAATCGCCGAACACACGATGCAACAGCCAGGGAGGCAGCAAGCTACGTTGAACGTCCAGGTGGTCTCTTTAATGAGCTAAATACCTATCTTACATAAAGTCCCGCAGCTTGCCCCTGGAGGGGGACATGTAAAATAATCCCATCTCTTGCTTATCGCACTATTTGTATCGTTCTGCTTTCACAACAGCCTCTTAATAAACAATACATAGCTCTTGTCTATTATTGCATTCATTATGTAAATATGTTCAGTTATGACATTATGCAACCGTACACTTTGGTGTGGCCAATACAACAGGGGCTTAAGTACCCCAGAATATGGTGTGAGAATACAGAACACTCTCACAAGTGCGGCACCCCGAACTTACAGCATTATATGCATCGGCTTCGAATCATGTCTTGGGTCAATAGTTGGGTTTGCCCGGCTCCCATGTTTTGGTACCTTACGTTCCGCTATATCGGCTAAGGTAGCGCTGGGAGAACTACTGCGATTGTGCCCCAGTTGAGCTGGGTTAAGCACCTCAGTAGAGAAATCTAAAACTGACCATCATGATAGGGCGAGAGCCGGTCGCTGTTCGAGAGGTTTTTCGAGTCCCTAAAGACTTATGCCGCTTAGAGCGAGGAGCTGGCTTTGTCCGGCCTAGGTGTGGATAGCGCCCGAACTCGGTCTTGTGAATACTAGGGGCTTCACCGAAATTTAAAATTATAGAATTCTATGGCTAAGTGAGAGTGATAAAGCATTATAGTCCGATTGCCTTGTTCGTTGTGCTGAGCGCCTCCCTCGAAGGACCCAAGAATGGGAACAAGAGCGCTCAGGTTTATCCCGAACACCCCAGCACTCGTGGCATGGGGGTAGAAGCCGACGACTTGCATCTCTTAGATTTCATAAACGGCCGCACAGAAGGTAATATTTTAAATTCAAAAAGCGTTGCTTAGCGCATATGAACAAGTTTTCAGCGCACAGGATAAACACGAGCGAGTTTACTCAAAAATTAAATCCTTGGAACATTCGTTCGCCACAAGGCGGGCACCCTTCAGGACGCCCTCATAATACATCTCGGGCCTGCGATGCTCCTTCCCCTCCGGTGGCCCATCTGTCACCAGCTTCTCAGCATCAAGCTTGCCCCAGTGCACTTTAGCACGGGCAAGGGCCCTACGGGGGCCTTTGATGCATACGAAGCGCTTGATGACTTCAAGTCGTGGATAGGCATCCACCAGCCGCCTCACCAGCCCAAAGTAGCTCCCAGGCAGGACCTCCCCAGGCCACAACAGGCTTATAAGGCCCTTCATGGCCTGTTCGGCTACCTTATGGAGCTCGACCAACTGCTTCAGCTGGTCGCTCAAGGGCACCGGGTGTCCGGCCTCAACATACTAGGACCAGAACACCTTCTCCGTCGAGCTCCCTTCTCCGGCTCGATAGAATGCAGCGGCAGCGGAAACACTGCGGGGCAGATCTGCGAATGCTCCTGGAGAGCTCCGGATTCGGGTAAGTAACAAGTAATTCACTTTCACGTGCTTACTTTGCATAAAGAATGCCTTACCCGCCGCTATCTTCTTCATCGCCTCAATTTCCTGGAGGGCCTTTTGGGCTTCGGCCTTGGCAGATTTGGCGCTCTCAAGGGCCGAGGCAAGCTCGGACTCTCGAGTCTTTGAGTCAAGCTCCAATCTCTCGTGTTTCTTCACAAGAGCATGGAGCTCTTGCCGCACCTCCTCCGCCCGCGCCTCCTGCTTTTCTCGCTCGGTGAGCGCCACGGCTGCATTATCTTCGGCCTTGGACAACGCTTCCTTCAGGGTCACCACCTCGGTTGTGGCCCCTGTAACATTCACATTGGCCCTGTCACTATTTGCAACCAGGTATTTTATATATACTTACATAAGGTACTACCTACTTTCCTTGTCCTCGAGCTGCTTCTTGGTATGGCCGAGCTCGTTCTCGGGCCACTCGAGGCTCTGCTTCAATGCATCGACCTCCGCAGTTAGTGCGGTAGAGGTCAGCAGCGTAGCCTGCATTCCCATATTGACATATTTATGTTAGACTCCTGTGTATATCTTTTTAGATCCTCAGTCCGGCTTTTCTTTCCAAACACCAAACTGAGCATCAGGGGCTACTGTCTATGCTGTAACATTTTCACATGTTTTAAATACATACCTCAAAGCCTGTTAGAAGGCTGGCACAGGCTTCGGTCAGCCCGCTCTTAGCGGACTGAACCTTCTGGATTACCGCACTCATAATAGTGCGGTGCTCCTCGTCGATGGAGGCGCCGTTAAGCACCTCCAGCAAATTGTCCGGTGCCTCCAGTTGGACGGATGCCACCGGTGTCGTAGGCTTGCCCTTCTTACGAGGGGGCTGCCTGCCGGACTCCAGAATCACTGAAGATTCCGGTGCGGTGTCCGGCCCAGGGCCGGACTTAGATCCCTTTGGGGTTTTCTCCCCTTTGCGTCTGGAGTCCGGGAGGTCGCCTTGCGGCGCCTCCAGGACCACCTCCTCCTGGCTTAGCCCCTTTTGGGACTCCACCTCGGCATCGTCCGTAGGGAGAGGGGAGGTAGCCGTCCGGAGTGAAAGACTATTCACATCCGACGAATCCAGGGAGCCGCTCAACGAAGCGTCGAACTGGGCCTTTGGCGGACTGCATGATTATGTTCGGCATTAGAAGATATTGTGCACTAAAGGAAAGACATGAGTTATTCTGGTATCCGGATACTTATGATTTTGCCAGGGGCTTGGCCCTAGATGGCCACTCCTCTTTGCCGTCGTCGACATCGGTGGCGTAGTCCGGAAGAAGGGTTTTCCCCTTCTTGGACCCTCCGGCCTCCCCATTTGGGGAGGCCTTCCTTTTCTTTCCTCCCCCCGTTGGAGGGGGAGAGGCTTCTTCTTCCTCCTCCTTGTCTTCGGAGGAGGATCGCGCTTTGGGGTCGTCAGGCGATTAATCTCACACCACCAGGCGCCGGGAACTCTTTCGAGTTCCCGTGGCCTTCTTCTTGGCCTTCTTCTCCGGCACCACGTGAGGTGCTGGGACCAGCAGCTTCGTCAAGCATGCATCAGTTGGGCCTTCGGGCAAAGGAGCCGGACAGTTAAACTGTCCGGACATCTTCTTCCAGTCCTGTCAAAGGAGCGGGAGCTTAGATCCCTTATAGAGTCAAACTATGGAAAAAGAGTATCCTATAAAGGGTAAAATAAGCTTACTGCGCTGGCTTGGCGCTTCGTGCAGAATCCGCGATCCTCGGTAATGGGTGGGGGAACCTCGGAGCTCTTGAATAGCACCTTCCAGGCATCTTCGTGCGTTGTGTCGAAGAGCCTGGACAAAGTTTGGTGCTCGGCCGGGTCGAACTCCCACAAGTTGAAAGCCCGTCGTTGACACAGGAGGATCCGGCGAAAGAGCATGATCTGGACTATGTTGATGAGTTTAACCTTCTTGTCCACTAGGTTTTGGATGCAGGTTTTGTTGGGGAACGTTGCCGAAAATAAAAAATTTCCTACGGTTTCACCAAGATCCATCTATGAGTTCATCTAAGCAACGAGTGATAGGAGAGAGATGCATCTACATACCACTTGTAGATCGCGTGCGGAAGCGTTCAAGAGAACGGGGTTGAGGTAGTCGTTCTCGTCGTGATCCTATCACCGGAGATCCTAGCGCCGAACAGACGGCACCTCCGCGTTCAACATACGTACGGTCAGCGTGACGTCTCCTCTGTCTTGATCCAGCAAGGGGGAAGGAGAGGTTGATGAAGATCCAGCAGCACAACGGCGTGGTGGTGGATGCGGTAGAACTCCGGCAGGGCTTCGCCAAGCTATTGCGGGAGGAGGAAGAGGTGTAGCAGGGGGAGGGAGGCGCCAAGACACATGGTACGGCTTCCCTCCCTCCCCTCCTTTATATAGGCCCCCAGGGGGGGCGGCCCTGGGAGATCCAATCTCCCAAGGGGGCGGCGGCCAGGGGGGTGGATTGC
>NC_041393.1:642678640-642774632 GCF_002162155.2 Triticum dicoccoides
GGACCCCCCGGGACCCTTCCGGTGGTCCCGGTACAATACCGGGTGACACCGAAACTTTCCCGATGGCCGAAACAGCACTTCCTATATATAATTCTTTACCTCCGGACCATTCCGGAACTCCTCGTGACGTCCGAGATCTCATCCGGGACTCTGAACAACATTCGGTTTTTCTGCATACTCATATTCATACAACCCTAGCGTCACCGAACCTTAAGTGTGTAGACCCTACGGGTTCGGGAGACATGCAGACATGACCGAGACGGCTCTCCGGTCAATAACCAACAGCGGGATCTGGATACCCATGTTGGCTCCCACATACTCCTCGATGATCTCATCGGATGAACCACGATGTCGAGGATTCAAGCAACCCCATATACTATTCCCTTTGTCTGACGGTATGTTACTTGCCCGAGATTCGATCGTCGGTATCCCAATACCTCGTTCAATCTCGTTGCCGACAAGTCACTTTACTCATACCGTAATGCATGATCCCATGACCAGACACTTGGTCACTTTGAGCTCATTATGATGATGCACTACCGAGTGGGCCCAGTGATACCCCTCCGTTATACGGAGTGACAAATCCCAGTCTCGATCCGTGTCAACCCAACAGACACTTTCGGAGATACCTGTAATGCACCTTTATAGTCACCCAGTTACGTTGTGACGTTTGGTACACCCAAAGCACTCCTACGGTATCCGGGAGTTACACGATCTCATGGTCTAAGGAAAAGATACTTGACATTGGAAAAGCTCTACCAAAACGAACTACACGATCTTGTGCTATGCTTAGGATTGGGTCTTGTCCATCACATCATTCTCCTAATGATGTGATCCCGTTATCAATGACATCCAATGTCCATAGTCAGGAAACCATGACTATCTGTTGATCAACGAGCTAGTCAACTAGAGGCTCACTAGGGACATGTTGTGGTCTAAGTATTCACATGTGTATTACGATTTCCGGATAATACAATTATAGCATGAAAAAAAGACAATTATCATGAACAAGGAAATATAATAATAATCCTTTTATTATTGCCTCTAGGGCATATTTCCAACAGTCTCCCACTTGCACTAGAGTCAATAATCTAGTTACATTGTGATGAATCGAACACCCATAGAGTTCTGGTGTTGATCATGTTTTGCTAGCGGAAGAGGTTTAGTCAATGGATCCGCGACATTCAGATCCGTATGTACTTTGCAAATATCTATGTCTCCATCTTGAACATTTTCTTCTTAAGTTCACTACTCCACGATTCAACATATACACGTATCTGGTTTGTGACTTAGAGTCATCCAGATCTGTGTCGAAGCTAGCGTCGACGTAACCCTTTACGACGAGCTCTTCGTCACCTGCATAAATGAGAAACATGTCCTTTGTCCTTTTCAGGTACTTCAGGATATTCTTGACCGCTGTCCAGTGTTCCTTGCCGGGATTACTTTGGTACCTTCCTACCAAACTTACGGTAAGGTTTACATCAGGTCTGGTACACAGCATGGCATACATAATAGATCCTATGGCTGAGGCATAGGGGATGACACTCATCTCTTCTTTATCTTTTGCCGTGGTCGGGCATTGAGCCGAGCTCAATCTCACACCTTGCAATACAGGCAAGAACCCTTTCTTGGACTGATCCATTTTGAACTTCTTCAAAATCTTATCAAGGTATGTGCTTTGTGAAAGACCTATGAGGCGTCTCGATCTATCCCTATAGATCTTGATGCCTAATATGTAAGAAGCTTCTCCAAGGTCCTTCATTGAAAAACACTTATTCAAGTAGGCCTTAATGCTGTCCAAGAATTCTATATCATTTCCCATCAAAAGTATGTCATCTACATATAATATGAGAAATGCTACAGAGCTCCCACTCACTTTCTTGTAAACGCAGGCTTCTCCATAAGTCTGCATAAACCCAAACGCTTTGATCATCTCATCAAAGCGAATGTTCCAACTCCGAGATGCTTGCACCGGCCCATAAATGGATCGCTGGAGCTTGCATACTTTGTTAGCATTCTTAGGATCGACAAAACCTTCCGGCTGCATCATATACAGCTCTTCCTTAAGATAACCGTTAAGGAATGCCGTTTTGACGTCCATCTGCCATATCTCATAATCATAGTATGCGACAATTGCTAACATGATTCGGACGGACTTAAGCTTCGCTACGGGAGAGAAAGTCTCATCGTAGTCAACTCCTTGAACTTGCCGATAACCCTTAGCGACAAGTCAAGCTTTATAGATGGTGACATTACCATCCGCGTCCGTCTTCTTCTTAAAGATCCATTTGTTTTCTACCGCTCGCCGATCATCGGGCAAGTCAGTCAAAGTCCATACTTTGTTTTCATACATGGATTCTATCTCGGATCGCATGGCTTCTAGCCATTTGTTGGAATCTGGGCCCGCCATCGCTTCTTCATAGTTCAAAGGTTCACCATTGTCTAACAACATGATTTCTAGGACAGGGTTGCCATACCACTCTGGTGTGGAACGTGTCCTTGTGGGCCTACGAAGTTCAGTAGCAACTTGATCCGAAGTACCTTGATCATCATCATTAATTTCCCCTCCAGTCGGTGTAGGCACCACATGAACATTTTCCTAAGCTGCGCTACTTTCCGGTTCAAGAGGTAGTACTTCATCGAGTTCTACTTTCCTCCCACTTACTCCTTTCGAGAGAAACTCTTTTTCCAGAAAGGATCCGTTCTTGGCAACAAAGATCTTGACTTCGGATCTAAGGTAGAAGGTATACCCAATGGTTTCCTTAGGGTATCCTATGAAGACGCATTTTTTCGACTTGGGTTCGAGCTTTTCAGGTTGAAGTTTCTTGACATAAGCATCATCCCCAAACTTTTAGAAACGACAGCTTAGGTTTCTTCCCAAACCATAATTCATACGGTGTCATCTCAACGGATTTAGACGGTGTTCTATTTAAATTGAATGTAGCTGTCTCTAGAGCGTATCCCCAAAATGATAACGGTAAATCAGTAAGAGACATCATAGATCGCACCATATCCAATAGAGTGCGATTACGACGTTCGGACACACCGTTACGCTGAGGTGTTCCAGGCGGCGTGAGTTGTGAAACGATTCCACATTTTCTTAAGTGCGTACCAAATTCGTGACTTCAATATTCTCCTCCACGATCTGATCGTAAGAATTTTATCTTTCGGTCACGTTGATTCTCTACTTCATTCTGAAACTCCTTGAACCTTTCAAAGGTCTGAGACTTGTGTTTCATCAAGTATACATACCCATATCTACTTAAGTCATCAGTGAGAGTGAGAACATAATGATATCCTCCGCGAGCCTCAATGCTCATTGGACCACACACATCAGTATGTATGATTTCCAATAAGTTGGTTGCTCGCTCCATAGTACCGGAGAATGGAGTCTTGGTCATTTTGCCCATAAGGCATGGTTCGCATGTGTCAAATGATTCATAATCGAGACACTCTAAAAGTCCATCAGCATGGAGCTTCTTCATGCGCTTGACACCAATGTGACCAAGGCGGCAGTGCCACAAGTATGTGGGACTATCGTTATCAACTTTACATCTTTTGGTATTCACACTATGAATATGTGTAATATTACCTTCGAGATTCATTAAGAATAAACCATTGACCATCGGGGCATGACCATAAAACATATCTCTCATATAAATAGAACAACCATTATTCTCGGATTTAAATGAGTAGCCATCTCGTATTAAACGAGATCCAGATACAATGTTCATGCTCAAACTTGGCACTAAATAACAATTATTGAGGTTTAAAACTAATCCCGTAGGTAAATCTAGAGGTAGCGTGCCGACGGCGATCACATCGACCTTGGAACCATTCTCGACGCGCATCGTCACCTCGTCCTTCGCCAGTCTCCGCTTATTCCGCAGCTCCTGCTGTGAGTTACAAATGTGAGCAACGGCACCGGTATCAAATACCCAGGAGTTACTACGAGTACTGGTAAGGTACACATCAATTACATGTATATCACATATACCTTTAGTGTTGCCTGCCTTCTTGTCCGCTAAGTATTTGGGGCAGTTCCGCTTCCAGTGACCCTTCCCTTTGCAATAAAAGCACTCAATCTCAGGCTTGGGTCCATTCTTTGACTTCTTCCCGGCAACTGGCTTACCGGGCACGGTAACATCTTTGCCGTCCTTCTTGAAGTTCTTCTTACCCTTGCCCTTCTTGAACTTAGTGGTCTTATTGACCATCAACACTTGATGTTCTTTCTTGATTTCAACCTCTACTGACTTCGGCATTGAAAATACTTCAGGAATGGTCTTCACCATCTCCTGCATATTGTAGTTCATCACAAAGCTCTTGTAGCTCGGTGGGAGCGACTGAAGGATTCTGTCAATGACCGCCTCGTCTGGGAGGTTGATCTCCAGCTGGGACAGGCGGTTGTGCAACCCAGACATTTTAAGTATGTGCTCACTGACAGAACTGTTTTCCTCCATCTTACAACTATAGAACTTGTCGGAGACTTCATATCTCTCGACCCGGGCATGAGCTTGAAAAACCATTTTCAGCTCCTCGAACATCGCATATGCTCCGTGTTGCTCAAAACGCTTTTGGAGCCCCGGTTCTAAGCTGTAAAGCATGCCTCACTGAACGAGGGAGTAATCATCAGCACGTGACTGCCAAGCGTTCATAACGTCTTGGTTCTCTGGGATGGGTGCTTCACCTAGCGGTCCTTCTAGGACATCTCCTTTCTTGGCTGCTATGAGGATAATCCTCAGGTTCCGGACCCAGTCCGAATAGTTGCTGCCATCATCTTTCAGCTTGGTTTTCTCTAGGAACGCGTTGAAGTTCATGTTGACATGAGCGTTGGCCATTTGATCTACAAGACATATTTTGCAAAGATTTTAGACTAAGTTCATGATAATTAAGTTCATTTAATCAAATTATTTAATGAACTCCCACTCAGATTTGACATCCCTCTAGTCATCTAAGTGTTACACGATCCGAGTCGACTAGGCCGTGTCCGATCATCACGTGAGACGGACTAGTCATCATCGGTGAACATCTCCATGTTGATCGTATCTTCCATACGACTCATGTTCGACCTTTCGGTCTCTTGTGTTCCGAGGCCATGTCTTTACATGCTAGGCTCGTCAAGTTAACCCTAAGTGTTTATGCATGTGTAAAACTGTCTTACACCCGTTGTATGTGAACGTAAGGATCTATCACACCCGATCATCACGTGGTGCTTCGAAACGACGAACTTTAGCAACGGTGCACAGTTAGGGGGGACACTTTCTTGAAATTATTATAAGGGATCATCTTATTTACTACCGCCGTTCTAAGTAAACAAGATGCATAAAACATAATAAACATCACATGCAATTATATAAAGTAGTGACATGATATGGCCAATATCATATAGCTCCTTCGATCTCCATCTTCGGGGCTCCATGATCATCTTCGTCACCCGCATGACACCATGATCTCCATCATCATGATCTCCATCATCGTGCCTCCATGAAGTTGCTCGCCAACTATTACTTCTACTACTATAGCTAATGGTTTAGCAATAAAGTAAAGTAATTACATGGCGTTAAATCATTGACACGCAGGTCATACAATAATTAAGACAACTCCTATGGCTCCTGCCGGTTGTCATACTCATCGACATGCAAGTCGTGATTCCTATTACAAGAACATTATCTCATACATCACAATATATCATTCATCATTCATCACAACTTCTGGCCATATCACATCACACGACAATTGCTGCAAAAACAAGTTAGACGTCCTCTAATTGTTGTTGCATCTTTTACGTGGCTGTAATTGGGTTCTAGCAAGAACGTTTTCTTACCTACGAATAACCACAATGTGATTTAGTCAACTTCTATTTACCCTTCATAAGGACCCTTTTCATCGAATCCGCTCCAACTAAAGTAGGAGAGACAGACACCCGCTAGCCACCTTATGCAACTAGTGCATGTCAGTCGGTGGAACCTGTCTCACGTAAGCGTACGTGTAAGGTCGGTCCGGGCCGCTTCATCCCACAATACCGCTGAAGCAAGAAAAGACTAGTAGTGGCAAGCAAGTTGACAAGATCTACGCCCACAACAGATTTGTGTTCTACTCGTGCAATAGAGAACTACACATAGACCTAGCTCATGATGCCACTGTTGGAGAACGTTGCAGAAAATAAAAACTTTCCTACGGTTTCACCAAGATCCATCTATGAGTTCATCTAAGAAACGAGTGATAGGAGAGAGATGCATCTACATACCACTTGTAGATCGCGTGCGGAAGCATTCAAGAGAACGGGGTTGAGGTAGTCGTTCTCGTCGTGATCCTATCACCGGAGATCCTAGCGCCGAACGGATGGCACCTCCGCGTTCAACACACGTACGGTCAGCGTGACGTCTCCTCCGTCTTGATCCAGCAAGGGGGAAGGAGAGGTTGATGAAGATCCAGCAGCACAACGGTGTGGTGGTGGATGCAGCAAAACTCCGGCAGGGCTTCGCCAAGCTATTGCGGGAGGAGGAAGAGGTGTAGCAGGGGGAGGGAGGCGCCAAGACACATGGTATGGCTTCCCTCCCTCCCTCCCTCCTTTATATAGGCCCCCAGGGGGGGCGCCGGCCCTGGGAGATCCAATCTCCCAAGGGGGCGGCGGCCAGGGGGGTGGAGTGCCCCCCAAGGCATGTGGTGCGCCCCCCCACCCTAGGGTTTCCAACCCTAGGCGCAGGGGGGCCCAAGGGGGGGGCACACCAGCCCACTAGGGGATGGTTCCCCTCCCACCTCAGCCCACGGGGCCCTCCGGGATAGGTGGCCCCACCCGATGGACCCCCCGGGACCCTTCCGGTGGTCCCGGTACAATACCGGGTGACCCCAAAACTTTCCCGATGGCCGAAACAGCACTTCCTATATATAATTCTTTACCTCTGGACCATTCCGGAACTCCTCGTGACGTCCGGGATCTCATCCGGGACTCCGAACAACATTCGGTTTTTCTGCATACTCATATTCATACAACCCTAGCGCCACCGAACCTTAAGTGTGTAGACCCTACGGGTTCGGGAGACATGCAGACATGACCGAGACGGCTCTCCGGTAAATAACCAACAGCAGGATCTGGATACCCATGTTGGCTCCGACATACTCCTCGATGATCTCATTGGATGAACCATGATGTCGAGGATTCAAGCAACCCCGTATACTATTCCCTTTGTCTGACAGTATGTTACTTGCCTGAGATTCGATCGTCGGTATCCCAATACCTCGTTCAATCTCGTTGCCGGCAAGTCACTTTACTCGTACCGTAATGCATGATCCCGTGACCAGACACTTGGTCACTTTGAGCTCATTATGATGATGCACTACCGAGTGGGCCCAGTGATACCTCTCCGTTATACGGAGTGACAAATCCCAGTCTCGATCCGTGTCAACCCAACAAACACTTTCGGAGATACCTGTAATGCACCTTTATAGTCACCCAATTACGTTGTGACGTTTGGTACACCCAAAGCACTCCTACGGTATCCGGGAGTTACACGATCTCATGGTCTAAGGAAAATATACTTGACATTGGAAAAGCTCTACCAAAACGAACTACACGATCTTGTGCTATGCTTAGGATTGGGTCTTGTCCATCACATCATTCTCCTAATGATGTGATCCCGTTATCAATGACATCCAATGTCCATAGTCAGGAAACCATGACTATCTGTTGATCAACGAGCTAGTCAACTAGAGGCTCACTAGGGACATGTTGTGGTCTAAGTATTCACACGTGTATTACGATTTCCGAATAATACAATTATAGCATGAATAAAAGACAATTATCATGAACAAGGAAATATAATAATAATCCTTTTATTATGGCCTCTAGGGCATATTTCCAATAGGTTTGGAGTCCGGTCACCTCTTCCCGATTACCCCACGACAGGCCCGTCTCTTTCCAGGATGTGAGTAGTGTGGGGATGCCAGATTGGAATTCGGGGGCCCCTGCCCATTCAGGGTCACGCGGCTCAGTGATGTAGAACCACCCCGATTGCCACCCTTTGATGGTTTCCACAAAGGAGCCCTCGAGCCATGTGACGTTAGGCATCCTGCCCACCATGGCGCCTCCGCACTCCGCTTGCCGGCCGCCCACAACCTTCGTCTTGACATTGAAGGTCTTCAGCCATAAGCCGAAGTGGGGCTCGATGCGGAGGAAGACCTCGCACACAACGATGAACGCCGAGATGTTGAGGATGAAGTTCGGGGCCAGATCGTGGAAATCCAGGTCGTAATAGAACATGATCCTCTGGACAAATGGGTGGAGTGGGAAGCCCAGTCCGCGGAGGAAATGGGTGAGGAACACCACCCTCTCATGGGGCCTGGGGGTGGGGATGAGCTGCCCCTCATCCGGGAGCCGGTGCGCGATTTCGTTGGACAAGTATCCGGCTTTCCTCAACTTTTTGATGTGCCCCTCCGTGACGGTGGAGGCCATCCACCTGCCTCCCACTCCGGACATGGTTGGAGAAAGTTGAGGTGGGAAGTGCGGACTTGGGCGCTGGAGCTCGAGTGCGCAGAAATGGATAAGCAAAGGAGGAAGAAGGCGTAGATGGAAAGGGTGGATCCTTATCCCCTTATATGGGCGGCCGAAACTATGTGCCCCCGCCAGCCTGGTAAAACTCGCTTATAACCCAAGTGCCGTGATTAATAGCACGGTTGGGTTACCCACGCCCGTATTGATGAGAATCCCAGAATAAGGGGACATGATCTCTGCTTTGACAAGACGTGCCAAGGAAACCGCCTCGCTAAACGCGCTAAGGTGGGACAATACAATGATTTGAATAAAGGCTTGGTCGTGGCATGATGTCACGCTGCGGAATATGTCAGCAGATTAGATTTGTACAAATATTATTCTCTCTGCGGTGGTATGTGGAACTTATTTTGCAGAGCCGGACACTATCCTTGTGTTCAACATCTTCTATGAAGTATTCGGAGGAGGAACCCGCCTTGCAATGCCGAAGACAATTTGCGCGCCGGACTCGTCGTCATTGAAGCCTGGTTCAGGGGCTACTAAGGGAGTCCCGGATTAGGGGGTGTCCGGATGACCGGACTATGACCTTTGGCCGGACTCCTGGACTATGAAGGTACAAGATTGAAGACTTCGTCCCGTGTCCGGATGGGACTTTCCTTGGCGTGGAGGGCAAGCTTGGCGATACAGATATGTAGATCTCCTCCCATTGTAACCGACTTTGTGTAATAAACCGGAGGGTTTTAGTCTGTAGGACGAAGAACAATCATACCACAGGCTACCTTCTAGGGTTTAGCCTCTCTGATCTCGTGGTAGATCTACTCTTGTACTACCCATATCATCAATATTAATCAAGCAGGAGTAGGGTTGTACCTCCATCGAGAGGGCCCGAACCTGGGTAAAAACATCGTGTCCCTTGTCTCCTGTTACCATCTGCCTAGACGCACAGTTCGGGACCCCCTACCCGAGATCCGCCGGTTTTGACACCGACAGCAACGACACAGAGGAACTCTCAACGAAAGCACCAATGTCGGTGTCAAAACCGGCGGATCTCGGGTACGGGGACCCGAACTGCGCGTCTAAGGCTAATGGTAACAGGAGGCTGGGGACACGATGTTTACCCAGGTTCGGGCCCTCTCGATCCTGCTTGATTGATCTTGATGATATGAGTATTACAAGAGTTGATCTACCACGAGATCGTAGAGGCTAAACCCTAGAAGCTAGCCTATGATTATGATTGTTCTCCTCCTACAGACTAAACCCTCCAGTTTATATAGACACCAGAGGGGGCTAGGGTTACACAGAGTCAGTTACAGAGAAGGAGATCTAACATCCGAATCGCCAAGCTTGCCTTCCACGCAAAGGAGAGTCCCATCCGGACACGGAACGAAGTCTTCAATCTTGTATCTTCATAGTCCAACAGTCCGGCCAAAGTATATAGTCTGGTTGTCCGGATACCCCCTAATCTAGGACTCCCTCACCCGCGTCTTCTCGTCTCTCACTCTCCGGCGACGCCTCTCTCTATCGCCTAGCAGAGCTCCGCTCAGCCCTCCGACCTCCTTGCCCATGCTCTGCGCCAGACTGCTGCGGCTCTCCGCTAGCTGAAGCTGGAATACAACGAGTGGCTGCACCTCGCAAGCCCCTCGGTGGCGAATTTCTGGCACTGGCCGGCGACTGGGCAAGTAGCGGCAAGCGGCGACGGCAATGATAGATTTCATTCGTAGCTATCACAACAAGTTTGATTTGTGAACCGATTATGGGTGGATGCCTTGTATTATCCTAATCACAGCATCTTGGTACCTTTTCCTAATCACAGCAAGCTCGATTTGTGTTTTGACAGTTTTTGGACATGTAGATACTTGTATTTTTACAGATTTTTGACATGTAGATACTTGTATTTTTACAGATTCTTGACATGTACTTCCTCCGTTCCAAATTACTCGACGTGGTTTTAGTTCAAAGGGAGTATATGACTGAATAACTAGCATTTATTTGACATTTTTTTATTACATGTATCTTGTTTGTATTTGATATCAAAGTCAAAAATTTGAGTGGTGCCATCAACAAATTCATTCCATTCCATCTCAGAAACCAAACACCGAAATGTAACCACTCCATTCCTATAAATTGCCCCTACCAAACACAAGGACGGAACCGACCCATTCCATTAAAATGAAACCATGACATTCCATTCCACTTCGTTCCCGAACTAAACACACCCCTAAAACACACTATAGCATCGGGAGTATATCAGGTGATACCACAACTTATATGCTCTCCTGCTATCAATTCAAAAAAATAAATTAAATGATTAAAATAATTCAACAATTTTATATGTTCTGAACACATATGTTTACAATGCTAAAAATTTCAGTTCCAAATTCAAAGTACACGCGGAGAAACAAAAAAGACAAATTCGACATGAATATTGTCAATAAAGACAAAAGACATGAATAGTCTGAAAAAACTGCACTACATTGATTTGTTTTTTTGTTTGTTTCTCAGTATATATATCGTATTTGGATTTAGGGGTCGTTAACTACTCCCTCCAACATAATATAAGAGCGTTTTTAACTTATAGTGTCATATTACTCCCTTCAACATAATATAAGAGCGTTTTTTATCTTAGTGTCGAAAACACTTTTATATTATTGGGACGGATGGAGTAGTATATTGTGAACATTCATGATTTTTCTCCGAATTTTTCGAATCATTTAATATAATTTTTTTCAAATTGGTAGCATGGAGCATAGTGATGGTATCACCTGATGTTTCCTCTAAAGCACTCATTGCATGCCGAACAGATTACTAGCACATTAATCACAACTTAGTCCTGACCGTCGGCGCCTGTTGAATCGGCTGCGTCTCTGCCCATGAACCGGCCGACGACTCGCACGACCTCGCCGCTGGTCTCCGACCACGGGTCCCTCGAGAAGAAGCCGTGCTCCTTGCCCGCGAACACGGCGAGCTCCACGTCGTTCCCCACGGCCTTCATCCGCTCCACGTACCGGACCTGGTTGTCCTTCAGCATGTCGTCGCCGCCCACGACGACGAGCACGCGGCCGTCCACAAGTCCCAGGCCCGGGCTGTCCGGTCCGAGCGGGTTCATCAGCGGGTAGTCCTTGTTGGCGCCGGCCGGCAGGGCGAGCCGGTTGTACCGCTCGGCCACGTCCCGGCTCAGGAACGCGCTGCCCCGCGAGCCCAGCTCGGACTGCGTCGGCGCCTCGGAGGTGAACGCCGGCATGAGGAGGGCGTACCCAGCGATCCTGACGGGGCCGAGTCCCGCCGCGCCGAAGCGCGCGGTCATGTGGTGCGCGATGTTGGCGCCGGCGGAGTCGCCGGACACGAAGAGCCTCCCCGTGTCGGCGCCAGAGTCCGCGAGCCAGG
Source organism: Triticum dicoccoides (assembly GCF_002162155.2). Lineage (NCBI taxonomy): Eukaryota > Viridiplantae > Streptophyta > Magnoliopsida > Poales > Poaceae > Triticum > Triticum dicoccoides. The sequence continues at coordinate 642,690,513 of NC_041393.1, forward strand.
AGCGGACGTCCTCGTCAGACCCAGATCCGTCAGCAGGCCCGGGGGCGAGGCGGTCGCGGAGCCAGGCGAGGGCGGCGGCGGCGTCCTCGTGGGCGGCCGGGAGGCGGTGCTCGGGCGCGAGGCGGTAGTCGAAGGAGAGCACGAGGGCGGGGAGCTCGTGGGCGAAGCGGAGGCAGCAGGCGTGCACGGAGGGCCAGGCGCGGCTGCCGATGCAGAAGCCGCCGCCGTGGAAGTAGGCCAGCACCGGCAGCCGCTCCTTCCCCTTCCCCTCCCGGCGCGCCGGCCGGTACATTCGCACGCCGAGGCCGTGGGCCGGGTGGTACACGGCGTCCCTCCACTCGACGCGCCCGTCGTCGCGGTCCTCCACCGTGTACGGCGCCGCGGCGGAGCGCACGGTCGTCCCGTCGCTGAGCACCTGCAGCACGCCGCGGCAGTCCTCCACGACGTGCGGCGCCTCCGTGTCGCCCGCCATCGCTTTCCCGCGGACGCGCGCGTAGACAGACGTGGAGGAGCTGGCTAGCCGACTCGATCGATCCGATCTACAAGCGCACACGTGACACGCCACATATATGCAGCGCGGCCAACAGCTACTCGGTTGTTGTGAAGAACGTGGTGGAGCGGGTGGGCGGTGGCGGTCAGCCCTGCGCTGCACGTTATTGCTGGGCTCCACGGCGCGCCAGAACTTACAGAAAAATCGTTCTAGATTGCGGAGATCGAATTCGAATTCGGTGGCTAACCTGGCGCGGCCGCGCACGCCTGCGTGTGCCGTGAGAACCGACAAAACTGGCCAGTTCAGCACAAAATAACTTTGTTTTTAAAATGTTTCATAAAATGGCCCTATCTGCACGGCGCTTGCATCCAGGACACCATGCCAACTAGCACAACACGGTGGTCAAAGGCGTCATACGGGTCGCCGATGACTTGCCACGTTGGCAGGACAGGGCACCATGGTGCCAGGGCGCCATGCTCAGCAGCATGACGCCCCTGCCCAGGATGCCATACCCCTTGCATCACCAAAACAGAGTGTCTCCTCTGGTTCCCACCACAGACCCTCTCTTTTCCCCTTCTCCACCCGGCCGCCCCACTCATGCCCCTTTCTAATGGCCACAAAATTTCGTGGATCAGAGCTCCAAGTTGGTGATTCATCCTCCCCTTCGACCCCTCAAGGTATTCTTCATCATTCTTCCTCTTTTTGTTGGCTGAAATCTCCGCATTGTGGCGATATGGGGAAACCATAGATCATCAAATTTTGCTATCTTTGTTGATGCATTTTGGTGTTTATGATTGTAGATGGCGAGGATCGTGAATGTGCATCATGTGGACTTTATCTCCTTTGAAAAGGGAAATGCGGAGTATGGTGACCCGAAGAAGAAGCCGGTAGTGATTGTGTTTTCCGCAAGTCCTAGCCTTGAGGAGGTTGTGGTTGATCTTTGAAGAAGGTTGAATTGGACGAAAGAAAGCGATGGAGTAGACTTAATCGGAAGGTATAATGTTTTGTATGGGCAACATATTCATTGGAAGATAATGCCTCTTGACTCCGAGTTTCATTGGGAAGCATATAAGGAGAGTGTGTTGGCCTCACAAGATAAATCATTTGAGTTATTTGCCACAAAGGTTGTTCGTGGTAGGTTGCACATTGATTTGAATTGGTGTGCATCTTCATGTGATGTTAGAAGCCCGATTTGAGATTCACAACATGTTAATCCGGATGTGTATGACACAACAATGAGCCAACCTCCAATGACCCAACCTTTGAGCCCCGTCGGGAATGACCAAGTTGATAATGAAGACTTGGATGGTGATGAGTTTGAGGGTTGAAAGATCGTGGATGTCGCCTAGAGGGGGGTGAATAGGCGCTTTAAAATAATTATGGTTTAGGCTTGAACAAATGCGGAATAAACCTAGCGGTTAATTTGCCAAGCACAAAACCTACAACAAATAGCCTCACCTATGTGCACCAACAACTTATGCTAAGCAAGATAAACTACTAGGTGAAAGCAAGATATATGACAAGAAAACAATATGGCTATCACAAAATAAAGTGTAAGTAAAGAGCTTGGGTAAGAGATAACCGAGGCACGCGGAGACGACGATGTATCCCGAAGTTCACACCCTTGCGGATGCTAATCTCTGTTTGGAGCGGTGTGGAGGCACAATGCTCCCCAAGAAGCCACTAGGGCCACTGTAATCTCCTCACGCCCTCGCACAATGCAAGATGCCGTGATTCCACTAAGGGACCCTTGAGGGCGGTCACCGAACCCGTACAAATGGCAACCCTTGGGGGCGGTCACCGAGCCCGTACACTTTGGCAACCCTTGGGGGCGGTCATCGGTACCCTTCAAATTGCTCGGGGCGATCTCCACAACCTAATTGGAGATCCCGACGCTTGCCCGGAGCTTTACACCACAATGATTGAGCTCCGGACAACACCAACCGTCTAGGGCGCCAAGGAACCTAAGAGGAACAAGCTCTAGGGTGCCCAAACACCCAAGAGTAATAAGCTTCTCAAACTTCACTTCCACGTATCACCGTGGAGAACTCAAACCTATGCACCATATGAAATGGGAAGGGCACACAGAATGCCCAAGTCCTTCTCTCTCAAATCCCACCGAATCAACTAATGCTAGGGAGGAAAATGAGAGGAAGAACAAGAAGGAGAACACCAAGAACTCCAAGATCTAGATCCAAGGGGTTCCCTTCACATAGAGGAGAAAGTGATTGGTGGAAATGGGGGAAGAACACGAGCTCAAAGGAAAAGGTTGAATGGGGAAGAAGAACCCCTTTTATAGGTGGGGAAAAGTCCAACCGTTAGGCTCACAGCCCGCACAGAGTGGTACTACCGCTCCAAGGAGCGGTACTACCGCTAGGGCGGTAGTACCCCTTTGAAATACAACAACGAGGAGGCAAAAGGACAGTAGAACCGCCGGAGCGGTACTACCGCTCGTCCTCACGATAATACCGCTCGACCTCACGGTACTACCGCAAATGGTAGCGGTACTACTACTTGCGAGCAATACTAAAAAAATACTTCTGTGCCTATCTCCACTGAGCAAAACATGAGATTTTGGTCCGGAGCGGTACTACCGCTTAGGAGCCGCGGTAGTACAGCTCTGGAGCGGTACTACTGCTCAGGAGCCGCGGTAGTACCGCTCTGGAGCGGTAGTAAAAATTTACATCCGCTCTAGCCGCGGTAGTACCGCTGTGGCCTTTACCAAAACAGCCACAACTTCTGCAAACGGAATCCGAATTCAATGAAACCAAGTTTGTTGGAAAGCTAACGACATGGGCTAACACAATCTTGATAGAAATATCAATAAGAAGCAAATGAGAAAAGGCCCATAAGAAAATGCTGAGAACCCTTCCTCGGATAAGACCGGTAAAACCTCCAACACCGAAAACATCATAGAAGACGCATGCGAACTCCGTTTTCGATGAACTCAAGCTTGGCATCAAGATGACCATAAGCTCTAAGACTCGCAAAGAGAACCAAACAAGAACTAATAAACATTATGCAAGGATGCAATGGTTTGAGCTCTCTACTAACGATACGATTAAGCTACCAACTTGAGAGCCCCCTTGATAGTACGACAAACGATCCTATAACCCGGTCTCCCAACTACCACCATGAGACCGGTAAAATAGAAAACCTATCAAGGGAAAACATTTGCCTTGCACATGGTCCACTTGAGCTAGATGATGACGATCTTGACTCCCTCAAATTTGACCACCTTTCTTGATTGCGTTGGCTCGATGAAGACTAGATGATTGCTCCCCCATAGTCCTCTATGGGTGAGCCACTCTTCGGCTCATCTTTACAAGTCCATTGTCACCACAATGAACGGCAAGCTTCAAGCACTTGATCTCTTCGTGATGCATCACTTGTACTTGCACACCGCGTCCTAACCACACAAAGAACTCTCACAAAGACCATGTGTTAGTACACAAAGCGTACTTGACAATGCTTACCATACCATGGGATCACATGATCCCTCTCGGTACATCTTCTATGCTTTGTGTGTTGATCAACTTGATTTACTCTTTGACTTAGTCTTGATCAACCTCTCACAAGACCAATCTTTTAGGTAATTCCTTGAATAGCACCTTGGTCGACACAAACTCTCCTTGAAACCAACACATGTACTCCAAGAAAAGCCTATGGACAAAACCATACCATGGGATCACTTGATCCCTCTCGGTACATCTTCTACGCTTTGTGTGTTGATCAACTTGATTTACTCTTTGACTTAGTCTTGATCAACCTCTCACAAGACCAATCTTTTATGCAATTCCTTGAATAGCACCTTGGTCGACACAAACTCTCCTTGAAACCAACACATGTACTCCAAGAAAAGCCTATGTACAAAACCTTCAAATATAACTCAAGGCAACCATTAGTCCATAGAGATTGTCATCAATTACCAAAACCAAACATGGGGGCACCGGATGTTCTTTCAATCTCCCCCATTTTGGTAATTGATGACAATCACTTTCAAGAGAGTTTATACAAGGAATTATGCATCACCATGCAATGCAACAACCAATGATGCAATAGAATGGGATGCAAATGCTTAGGAAGAAAACTCTCTGAAACTCCTCCCCCATTGGCATCAATTGCCAAAATGGGTGAAAAGCTTAGAAGGCCAATATAAAAAGTGTTCCTCCATAAATTGTGTATTTCTCAACAAGAGAGTGGAATGCAATACACATGTCCAACGGTAAATACTTGGAGGAAGACGAACTATATTGAGGCCCAAAGATTGCAAAAGAATGATATGCCACAAATACATAACAAAGAGAAAGACAAGCAATCAAGCAATCAAAAGATACCAATTGAAGCAAGCAATGAACGGATATCAATTGAGACAACTAGACCAATGATCCTACGTGCCACATGAATGAAATAAATTATGATAGGAGCAAAGGAGTGTTCTAGAGAAACTAGAGAAGCTCCCCATGATTTGTGCACAATTTAGTTTTGTAATTGGATACAACGAGCACAAAATAGGATCGTCACTCCCCCAATATCAATAGAACCTCATGACGAGTGCAAGAGAGCAACAGAGTGTTCTAACAACACTAGTGAAGTTCTCCATGATTTGTGCACTCCTTACAATATTTGCATTAGGATACCAAGTGCACAAAATAGGATCATCACTCCCCGAAAATCAATAGAAACTCACAACAAGTGCAAGTGAGCATGTAGGAAACAAAGCCTAGCACTTGCAACAAACAAATGGTTGAGCAACATATAAAAGAGGCAACTTAAGAGTAGGCTCAACCAAAATGATGTGTGTGAGTCATGGCAAAGCACTTGAGAAGACTAATGTAGGGATGAGCAAAGCATCAACATAGTCTTGGATAGTGGAGATACAAGGTGCATGACATGTCCTCCCCACACACACCAAGCAAAAGGGTTCACAAGCACACTAAAAAAGCAAAATGAATAACCAACACTTGTGACAACCCATGGTGAAGATAGAAGATGAAAGCCTCATCAAGACGAGGGATACCAAGATGGCAAAAGCCTCGTAGAGATAAGCATGAGGAAAATAATCTTCACCACATAAGAGTGCATCAAGATGCAACGAGATAAGACACGCACTCAAGGCAAAAGCTTTCATGGAGCCACCAAAAAGAAAAGAAAGACAAGGTGGACGTGAAAAAAAGGATATCATCTAGATATGCAACTTCTCTCAAGTGTATAAGATTCTAGGTAGACGAAATCATGATGATATATATCTACAAAGAAGTATGTACACCCGGAATTGTTACAACATGAAGGAACAATATATCCAAAAGAAAGTCATAGATATACCAATAAGATATTTGCTTGGAAGCATAGCACATGGCTAGATATGGTCTTATTGTATATAGATGAATTCCTACCACACAACCATCAAAGACATCACAACTAGCAACATGAGATCATCGTTGAGATGCTTTGAGAAAGGAAACAAGTATCACAAGATGGAATGACTATCATGCCAATATGCAACCTACACAAGGTTGAATGCAAGAAAAGAATGCATGAATAAATACTTGTTACCGAGATATTATTGGAAGGATGTAGAAGAAACCAATTGAAGTTAATAGATAGTAGTTCATTGATCATCCTAGCTTGACTCCAATAAGCACGTGATGACACCACCTTCCTTGTGAGTGAGCCGAGCATCCAATGCATCTTCAATTTTTCCTAGAACAACAACACAAACAAAATGGTACCCAAACTCATTGGGACCTGTTGACGCTCGAAAGTGGCACAATCATAAAAGTTGCTTAAAGCTATGTCAAGATTAATTTAAAATTATGATTGAAAGTCACCATGGGATAGCTCTATTAGAGAAGATCAAGATGGATTTGAAGATGGTCTAAAACGGAGCTCGGATGCAAAAGTTATGACAAGTTCGAAGATGTGCATATTAACATCAGATTATAAAATGGCCATAAACTCAATTAAGATGGCCTCTCATGGAAAACGTTTCAACATGAAAGTTGTGCGTATCATCGAATCGGTGGATTTTGATATAAAAATTGTCTTAATCCGAGGTCGTATGTACCCTGTGGAGGCAAAACAAGGACAGAAACAGAAGCTGCACAGTCATTTCGAACGGACCGAGTTGATTGACTCGGTGAGACTGAGTTGATCCGGGAAATTACAGAAAGTTACAGAAAGTTGGCAACGCTCACTCGGTGGCACCGAAGCAAACTAATCGGTGAGACCGAGTTGATCCGGGAAATTACAAAAATTTACAGAGAGTTGGCCACGTTCACTCGGTGGGACCGAAGCAAACCAATCGGTTGAGACCGAGTTGATCCCAAAAATTGCCAAAGATTCCTGTCCGAGTAAGGTTAGATTTTTTGACGTTTTGGATGGACTTTTTAGTCCTTTTCTTGTATGGGAAGTCCAGCCGCCTCATAAATAGATGAGAGGTGACGACCGATTGAACACACACAATCGACAAATCAATATACTACTTTTTATCCTACTTTTTACATCTCTCCCTTGTTCTTTCTCTCTCGTTCTTCGTGTTGAAGGGCAACGATCCTCGAGGCTCTAGGGGCGAGCGAATGGACCTAGGGCAGCCCATAGCCGCCACGCGTCCAGACGGGGTCCCTCCCGGGCGCTTGGGGTTTCGGGTCCTGAAAAGCACCCACCGGATTGCTTGCGTACCGCACTTCCGGACGGGTCTCCTTCGACGTGAGCTGTGGTGCATCACCCTCAGCGTTGGAGGTACACGGTGACGTGTTCGTGTGCGAACACACTTTTTGGTGACTCCGCTGGGGACGAAAGATCAAGAATCATCATCAACCATGTCTAATCTCCCCAAGCCCTCAGAAGTTGACGCTGATAGCATCATTAAGCCCGGTCTTGATGAACTATCGGATGAACATCGCCAAGCCTACGGAGTGCACAAGAAGCAGCGCGAAGAGGATTGTGAGGCGCTCAAGAAGAAGCGCGAGGAGGAGGATTTGGAAGCGTTTCTTTCAAGTTTCAAGAAGGACCGTCAAGGCAACATCACTCCAGTTGGAAACGTCAATCTTCCTCCCCTCATCGACGAACAAGATGTAATCACTGTGAGTAAAATTTTTTCTCCAGAGCAAGTGGCTGTGATTGAAAGTCTTGTTAGTAAGGGTAATGTGATGGCATACAATTCTTTTGTGGCTAGTGCTAATGCTCAGAAAAATATGCCTCCGTCATCTAGTGGTACTGTTGGTGTATCTAAAAACGCTAGTCCAACTTTACCTATTTCATCAGCACCTCCTGTACAACAACAATATATTATGCCGTTGAATTTTTACCCTAGTCAAACCAACCAGCTTGTGACTACACCTACATACCCTAATCCTATTATGAGTGTGCCCAATTCGGCGTCAAAGCCGAATCATTTTGTCACACCACCCATAGGCGCAAGTATGTTTGGTCTTCCACCGAATTATGGTTCGGCGCCCATCCCACAAGTTGCACCAACAGCTAGTACTCAGGTTGCTCCTATGTCATTGCCACAAACATCTTCATCTATCTCGGATCCAATTTTAGCTAAATTAAGGGAGGATTTGCATAAGATGTTTCTAGAAACTTTCGGAAACGAGCCGAAAGTAAAGAGTCATGTGTATCAAAAGCCTTATCCTGAACACTTCGATGCAATTTCTTACCCTCAAGGTTATAAGGTTCCTGATTTTGTTAAATTTAGCGGTGAGGGTACGAAAACAACTTGGGAGCATATGAGTCAGTATCTAGGACAGTTGGGTGAAGCAGGTTCCATAGAAGAGTTGAAAGTGCGTTTATTTCCCTTGTCTTTAACGGCACCGCATTTTCATGGTTTGCTGCTTTACCACATGGCTCAGTTCTCTTATGTTCGCAATTAGAGTAAAAGTTTCATGATCACTTTTATAGCAGTGATAATGAGCTAAAGTTGTCACATCTTACATCAGTTAGGCAGAAACATGATGAATCGGTCACCGATTACGTCAAGAGATTTAGAGATATAAAGAATCGATGTTATAGCTTAGTGATAACAGAGAGAGACTTGGCGGATCTTGTTCTTAATGGTTTAAAAACTCACATTAAAGAGAGGCTAGAAAGTTATGAGTTTTGAATATTAACCAAGTCTTGCAAAAGGCATTGGCTCAAGAGAGTCGAAGTAAAGAGGTTCATAGGTCTACAACCGATCGTCCTAGAATGCATATGGTTGAATACAATGATGATAATTCGGACGATGCGATTGATGTCTATACTACTGAGTTTGTTTGGTCCTCAAAGGCCAAACCCTATACATGCAATGCTCTTAAGCCGATTCGCAAGAATTGTGATGAGGAGGTGAAGTTTACTTTTGATATATCTAAGTGTGATAAAATATTTGATGCTCTCTTGCAAGATAAGATGATTAGAATATCACACACCATACAGCCATTTGACGAGCTGAAACGGCGTGCTTATTGCAAATACCATAATTCATTTTCTCATGCTACTAACGATTGCAATGTTTTCCGACAACAGATACAATCGGCCATTAATGATGGACGATTGAATTTTGCTGAGATGCAAGTTGATAAACAACCCTTCCCGATAAACACCATGGACTTGGAAGGGAAGAAAATGTTAATTCGGCCTAACATAGCCGAATCCGCTAATAAAGATAATGTTGTTATTGGTGAACCCGGGAATAGCAAGGAGGGCGACAAGGTCTTGGGAAGAAAGATTGTGCTTGAAAAGCAACCCGATGGCAAGGAAGTGTTGAAGATCACTATAAAAAATGCTACACTCGGGGGGCAACCACAAGTGCAAGAGGATACTCATGTTAAATTGATCAAGCCTAAGAATTCAGAAGTTGGCAAGTGGAAAAAGAATGAAACTAAGTACAAGAAAATCAAGCCAACTTTTGATATGTTGTTATCCAAATATGCAAGTCAAGCGGCCGATTCTAGCTCTAATCGTCCATCACATTCAAAGCGTTCAAGATCGCCTCTGGAGCAAGAGTTTCGACGCTATGCAAGGCCATATGAGTCATGGGCACCGACACCATGGATGTGACAACCCTGCTATGCGCCATATTACATGAGAGGCTTCAGTGGAGGATGGGGGCAGCCCCCAATGTCTCCTTATGCTTTTCATATGGGACGGGCACCACCTAGAAGGCCTGCTCGCGAGAGGCTTTATTATCCCACACAAGGCCGTTTGAGCTATGGTGCTAATCGGCCAACAAAAAATTCTCCAAGTAAGGCCAACAAAAAAGTGTGGCGTGTTAAGTCACCTAATGCGGAAATTGCAGAATGTGACAAGCAAAAGGAGATCGAAAAGCCGGCTGTTGGTAATCTGGCTACTTCTAATGGTGATATTGTTATTGTTCAGCAGGGTTCCATGGTTAATGATCATGAGGCGAGCACAAGCAAGACCAAACCAAGGGATCCCAAATATACTCAACCTAAGTGGTGTCCTCCCGGTTTAACTAAGACCATGAAAAGGAGATTACAACGCATGAGGAACCACGAGAAGGTAGAGCATAAAGAGGAGAGGCAAAGGGACGAATTTTCAGTGAAATTCGGCCCATGGCACTCACAAAACAAGTGTGGAGGCCTAAACAAAAACAAAACACAGATGCTTCTACATTAGCTGCAGCAATACCTTCACCACCGAAAGAGGATGATGTGACCCCTATTACATCGTCCACACCACCTGAAACATCCCCTTCAATTGAGGAAACTTTAAGCCCAATATACACATCGGGAGATGAAGATGAGATGGTGGATTATGAATCTACGCCGGTTCAGGAAGGTATGGATATTAATATGGTATATTACTTACCTGCCGAGTTTCGTGCTAAAGGTGAAGAAGGGGAAGTAGCCCAGCTGGATTTTGGTCCTAAGAATGCTATCTTCGAGAAGCCAAGAGAACCGGTGAAACACTTGAAGCCATTATACCTCAAAGGTCATATCAACGGATCGCCGGTTGCTAGGATGCTCGTTGATGGTGGTGTTGTGGTAAATCTTATGCCCTACTCGGTCTTCAAAAAGTTGGGGTTAGATGATGATGCATTGATGAAGACCAATATGGTACTTAACGGATTCGAGGGTAAAGAAAAGACAGAGGCCAAAGGTGTGATGTGCATGGAACTCACCGTGGGAAGCAAAACTTTGGCCACCACATTCTTCATCGCCGAGGTGCAAGGTAACTATAATGTTATATTAGGTCGCGATTGGGTTCATGCTAACCAATGTGTGCCAACCATGCATCATTTTTTTAATACAATGGATCGATGATGAGGTAGAAATCATTCACGCGGATAATTCGGCTTGTGTTGCTTTGGCCGATGCATCGGTGGATTGGAATCATCCCGATGTTACTTGCTTAACAGGGTGTGACCTCTCAGAGTTTGATTTCCTTAGTGCTACAAGGAACAGCTTCATTCCCATCTCTTTAAAACCGATTGCTGGTAATCGGTTCCAAGGTATGATGTAAACAAGAAGTTAAAATCAATGGCCGATATAGAATTATCGCCCTAAGCATGAACATGGCCGATATATATTTATCGCCCTAAGCACATATAAATGGCCGATGGAGTGTTGACATCATCCTTAGAACAAACATGGTATAAGTTATTTTTCGGCACGCTAGCTTTGCCGAAAAACAGGGGGGCATGTGTTGACGCTCGAAAGTGGCACAATCATAAAACTTGCTTAAAGCTATGTCAAGATTAATTTAAAGTTATGATTGGAAGTCACAATGGGATAGCTCTATTCGTGAAGATCAAGATGGATTTGAAGATGGTCTAAAACGGAGCTCGGATGCAAAAGTTATGACAAGTTCGGAGATGTGCATATTGACATCAGATTATAAAATGGCCATAAACTCAATTAAGATGGCCTCTCATGGAAAACGTTTCAACATGAAAGTTTTGCGTATCGTCGAATCAATTGATTTTGATGTAAAAATTGACTTAATCCGAGGTCGTATGTAATCTGTGGATGCAAAACAAGGACAGAAACAGAAGCTGCACAGTCATTTCGGACGGACCGAGTTGATTGACTCGGTGAGACCGAGTTGAACCAGGAAATTACAGAAAGTTACAGAAAGTTGGCAACGCTCACTCGGTGGCACCGAAGAAAACTAATCGGTGAGACCGAGTTGATCCGGGAAATTACAGAAATTTACAAAGAGTTGGCCATGTTCACTCGGTGGGACCGAAACAAACCAATCGGTGAGACCAAGTTGATCCAAAAAATTGCCAAAGATTCCTGTCCGAGTTAGGTTAGGGTTTTTGACATTTTGGATGGACTTTTTAGTCCTTTTCTTGCATGGGAAGTCTAGCTGCCTCATAAATAGATGAGAGGTGACGGTCGATTGAACACACACAATCGACAAATAAATATACTACTTTTTATCCTACTTTTTACTTCTCTCCCTTGTTCTTTCTCTCTTGTTCTTCGTTCGTTCTTTGTGTTGAAGGGCAGCGATGCTCGAGTCTCTAGGGGCGAGCGAATTGACCTAGGGCAGCCCATAGCTGCCACACGTCCAGACGGGGTCCCTCACGGGCGCTTGGGGTTTCGGGTCCTGAAAAGCACCCGCCAGATTGCTTGCGTACCGCGCTTCCAGACGGGTCTCCTTCGATGTGAGCTGCGGTGCATCACCCTCGGTGTTGGAGGTACACGGTGACGTGTTCATGTGCGAACAGGACCAAAGAGTTAGAAACACCAACAATACATAGGACAAACTCCACATAAATATGTGCATATAGATATGGAAATGAAATTCATGCACATGTCATCCAATTTGAGACTTGGTGGAGTTTCCCCTATATGATGGGTCAAAGAGAGAAAGCATGCCAAGGAAACTACATGAAGTTAATATGCATGCTCAAGACTTTCAAGAACCGATACCAAAATACAAGGAAATACCAAGTGAAAAGAATACCAAATGGAGAAATCATCACTTGGAAGATATCATTAAAAGATACATCAAGGAATGAGATATCCATTAGAACCCACAAAATGATATCAAACTCCCAAAAGAGAGGATGGTCCCAAAAAAACCAAGCTCTCTACAAAGTTTCATGATGGCACAAGTACCAAAAAGAAACGGCTTGCCGTCCACCAACACACACTTAAAATGGATCACAAGTTTAGTGTTTTATAGAAAATAGGATAGCTCCCCCACAAGTTGTGCATTATAGAGAATTTGCATTTTAATACAAAAGGCACAAGGTAGGATCACCACGTTCACTATATCAAGGAAAACACTAGACAAGATCTAGAAAACAATAAGATCCTCAAGTGGCACGAAATGCAATGGGAGTTGACACAAACTTGGCAAGAGATAAGGTAAATAAAAAGCAAATGCCAACATGAAGATGATCAATAATTTCTAGCACACGTAAGTGAGTACCAACTGTCAAAAGACAAGAAGTATTTGGAAATAATTCCCGGTGGTAGATAGCAAGGATATCCGATATCATCTTCACACCAAACATAAGCAAATTGCAATTTGTAGAGCTAACATGCCACCTAGGAACAAGATAATTTACAATATCAATTCTAGGTGACAATATCTCAAATGTACACATTTTCTAGGCTAGTAATATACACATAGCATATTACTCCCCCATAATGTGATACCAAATAAAGATAAACAAGAGGCAAAATAACGATCTAATAAGAGATAATTAATGGACAATTTAGAATTTGAATTTCTCATGAGAAGACATACCACATAGCGACTAGATAATCTTGTAATATCAATACTAGATGGTATTACTCATGTACACACATTTATAGGATTGTGAGGTGTACAAAGCACATCACTCCCCCATAATGGGATATTCCATTAATCTCTCACAAGAATCAACTAAGATACAAACAAGATGCATAAAGGCTCAACGTATGACACACATGTATATGATGTGCAAACCAACACACACATACTTGATTACTCAAGATAAGCAATTGGAGGCACAACATATACAAACACGTGCAAGGAACAAAACCAAAACATGCAGAGGGGCAAGTAACTTTAAATGTAAACAATTTAAGTACAAATTACCGGAAGGAGGCACATTGGATATAGTATAGAAACTAGATAACCGAATTAACTTGGCTTGAGACACTAAGAATGATGAAGTCCCCTTAATTCTTCATAATGTAGCCAAGTCTCCAATGCCCTCCAACAACACCTATTTATCAAGTTTGAGCTTGTTGGTCCCTAACCGAGTTGGGTCCTAAGAGGTTAGTCACAATAGGCTTGGTAACCCAAATGGTTCTTTTCTTGACACCACTTTGAGTACCAACAAACTTGGCAAACACATTGCCAACCTTATCCTTCCCAAGAGAATAGATATCATCAATTATAATTGGGTTGGATAAGTTACCACTAGTGCATGAAGAAGCGAGGTGACCTTTCTCACGACATAGGTAGCAACGTCTACTCTTCACTTTCTTCTCACTTGATTTCTCAACTTGAGAAGCATTAGCTCGAGTTTTCTTGGGAAGAGGCATTTCTTCAACTTGTGGTTGAGCATGAGATGGAACTTGTGGCCGATTCCCTTGTTGCTTGTCACTAATGGTCTTCTTCTTCAATGGGCAAGATCTCACATGATGCCCTTCAATTTTGCACTTGAAGCAAACAATCTTGGCCGAATTCTTGACTTGTTCTTGGCCCTTCTTCTTATTCATCTTGGACTTCTTCTTCTTATTGGAGTTGAATCCAAGTCCACCTTTGTCACTGGGGGATTTTTGCACACTCAAGATATTGTTGAGTGTGAATTTCCCTTCATGACTCTTTTCCAAGTCTTTCTTCAAAGAAGTGACTTGGGCCTTGAGTTCTTTGATTTCCTCTACATGGTTAGTCTCAACACAAGTACTAGAGGAAGTAAAAGCTTCATCGTTAGAGCGACAAGGCAAGGAAAGCAATTCATCACAAGATGAACCAACATTGTGAGTAGATGAATTGCAAGGACTAGCACATGGCAATATAGTACTTTGACTAGAAGTGGTGCTAGTATCCACATGAGGCTCACTAGATGGTACCTTAGCAATCATGGCCTCATGAGCTATCTTTAGCACATTATGGGATACTAGAAGATCATCATGAGAGCTTGAGAGCTTTTCATGACTTTCCTCTAATTTCCCATAATTGCTAGATAGCAACTCAAGTTGAGTCCAAAGCTCAACATTCTCCTTCAAAATGGATGCTTCACAAGTAATAGAGTTAGTAGCACAAGCATCATCAATAATAGCAAGAGGAGAAGGGAACTTGGCAAGCTCTTTTGAATATGAAGCTTTAAGTTGTGCATGAGACTCGGTGAGTTTGATGAGCTCACTCTTAATGACTCTTGAGCCATTTTCGAGGTGCCCAAAGTCCTCAAGAAGTTTAGCATGCGCAACTTCAAGCTTCTCATTTTTAGTTTCAAAAACATTGGCCACCTTAAGAGCTCTATCATGAGATTCCTTCACTCTAGATAATTCTAGAGCAAAAGTCTTCTCAAGAGATTCCTTGGTGGTTTGTTCAAGTTCAAGAGCTTGAGAGAGGTCCAAAATCTCATTAGCGTAATCATGCTCATGACCTTCCATTTTTTCAATGGTGACCTCATGCTCCTCGAGATGAGATTCCAACTCCTCAATATATTTCTTGCCCTCAATGGCAATGGACATGATTTCCATGAAGTTGGAACAAGCAATTTTATTTTTCTGAAGAGCTTTAAAAACCATTTCCCCCTTAATTTTTAAGGAGGCAACATTATCATTCTCTTCATCATTATCCTCATCATCATTAGCATTAACATCATCATCAAGAGACATATAGGGGTTCAAAGTAGGAGATACCTTTGAAGCCTTAGCCATAAGACATAAAGCAATAGATGATGATGTAGGATCCCTTGAAACACCATTTGAGACCACATCTTGTTCCATGGAGTGTTGGGTTTCCTCTACATTGTTAGCACAACAACTCGAGGAAACACATGCATTTTTATCATGGCAACAAGATATAGAAAGCATATCATTATGAGATTTATTCAAGCAATTTCTACATGATATGCACGGACTATCAACACAAGCATGTGAAACATGTAAGGTGCACGAAGTGTTAAAGTCCAAAGATGGAGCATTGCAACAAGATAGTGATGAAGAGTCATCAACGATAAGCACACTATCATCATTGCAATGACCAACACTACTCACCATAACATTACCTTGTGGAAATCCACATGTAGGTGAAGTAGAAGAAGTTGAGAAGGCAACACGACTGGAGGTGGAGGGAGAACAATCATCCCCACAAATCTTGGACACACCATATTTATCTTGAAGCATTGTCCACAACTCATGAGCATCCCGGAACGGCATGAGATGAAATATAACTACATTGCTCAAAGCATCAAAAAACACATTAGAAGTGTCGGGGGTTGGGTGCGACATATGCTAACGGATGGCTTATCATGGTGGGAGCGAGTAGAACGTCGGCGGTGCCTGGAAGCGGGATAAGGCGTAGACACGTACGCCGGTGAACTTTACCCAGGTTGGGGGATCTCCGTGGAGATAATACCCCTACTCCCGCTCTGCGGGGTCTCTGCATGATCACTAAGGCACTAGTGCTACAAGTCGCTCCTTGAGCTGTGTCTAGAGGTAGGAGAAGGCAAGGCTAGCTCTTCCTTGCCCTAGGTAACTGGCTAGTTCTATCAGGGTTGGAACCCTTTGCATGGGTGGCCTGGGGGGTTTATATAGGCCTACCCCCCAGGGGTACAATGGTAATCCGTCCGGGTGCTGGGCCCGGCTGTCAGTGACTCCAGCCTCCGGCTTCTCCACTGACCGTTAGGGCCCGCCGCCTGGTGGGTCCCGCCGACTGGTTGGTGGCTGCTTACTATAGCCGTGTCGTTGATGACGAGGCTTGGTCATCTCAGTGTGGCTACAGTCCCGCCACCTGGTGGGAGGCCACTGTAGCCACGCCTGGTCTCATCAGCTTAATGGCACGCTTGCCTCGGGGCAAGGGACGGTTGCCTGCTGGAGGCCGGCCCCTCCCGAGTCCGTGTGGTTGAGCTTCCACCGTCTTCGACGGGGTCA
This sequence comes from Triticum dicoccoides, assembly GCF_002162155.2. Taxonomy (NCBI): domain Eukaryota; kingdom Viridiplantae; phylum Streptophyta; class Magnoliopsida; order Poales; family Poaceae; genus Triticum; species Triticum dicoccoides. The sequence goes on from NC_041393.1 coordinate 642,707,058, forward strand.
CTACTCGATAGGGCCCGCCACCGGCAGGCCGTACCAACAGGCCATCGTGAGAACATGACTCCGCCTACTCGGAGCGATGTCAGGGGGGACATGGCATAGTGCCCCATCGTGCGGAGATCTCCGCCTGTGCGGAGCACTGTAGCCACGCTCACCCGGGCATCGGGGGCGACGTGCTTCACTGTAGCCATGCTCTGACTTGCACTCTTGATGGGGGCTCGGTTGTCCTGAGGCCGCGCGGTGGCTGATGTCTACTACACAACCTTCTTCTTGTAGACGTTGTTGGGCCTACAAGTGCACAGGTTTGTAGGACAGTAGCAAATTTCCCTCAAGTGGATGATCTAAGGTTTATCAATCCGTGGGAGGCTTAGGATGAAGATGGTCTCTCTCAAACAACCCTGCAACCAAATAACAAAGAGTCTCTTGTGTCCCCAACACACCCAATACAATGGTAAATTGTATAGGTGCACTAGTTCGGCGAAGAGATGGTGATACAAGTGCAAAATAGATGGTAGATATAGGTTTTTGTAATCTGAAATTATAAAAACAGCAAGGTAACAAGTGATAAAAGTGAGCGTAAACGGTATTGCAATGATAGGAAACAAGGCCTAGGGTTCATACTTTCACTAGTGCAAGTTCTCTCAACAATAATAACATAGATAGGTCATATAACAAGCCCTCAACATGCAACAAAGAGTCACTCCAAAGCCACTAATAGCGGAGAACAAATGTAGAGATTATGGTAGGGTACGAAACCACCTCAAAGTTATTCTTTCGGATCAATCTATAAAAGAGTTCATACTAGAATAACACCTTAAGACACAAATCAACCAAAACCCTAATGTCACCTAGATACTCCATTGTCACCTCAAGTATCCGTGGGCATGATTATACGATATGCATCACACAATCTCGGATTCATCCAACCAACACAAAGTACTTCAAAGAGTGCCCCAAAGTTTCTACCGGAGAGTCAAGAACGTGTGCCAACCCCTATGCATAGGTTCATGGGCGGAACCCGCAACTTGGTCACCAAAACATACATCAAGAGGCACATGATATCCCATTGTCACCACAGATAAGCACGGCAAGACATACATCAAGTGTTCTCATAAAAGACTCAATCTGATAAGATAACTTCAAAGGGGAAACTCAATTCATCACAAGAGAGTAGAGGGGGAGAAACATCATAAGATCCAACTACAATAGCAAAGCTCGGGATACATCAAGATCGTGCCATAGAGGGAACACGAGAGAGAGAGAGATCAAACACATAGCTACTGGTACATACCCTCAGCCCCGAGGGTGAACTACTCCCTCCTCGTCATGGATAGCGCCGGGATGATGAAGAGGCCACCGGTGATGGGTTCCCCCTCTGGCAGGGTGCCGGAACGGGCTCCCGAGAGGTTTTTGGTGGCTACAGAGGCTTGCGGCGGCGGAACTCCTGATCTATCTTCTGTTCTGGAAGTTTTAGGGTACGTAGGTATATATGGGTGCAAGGGGTACGTCGGTGGACCTCCGGGGTGCTCACGAGGCAGGGGGGCGCGCCCCCCACCCTCGTGGGCAGCCCGGGACTCCCCTGACATGCACTCCAAGTCTATCAGGTTGCTTTCCTTCCAAAAATAACTTCTCCAGTTGATTTCGTTCCGTTTTGACTCTGTCTGATATTCCTTTTCCTCGAAACACTGAAATAGGCATAAAACAACAAATCTGGGCTGGGCCTCCGGTTAATAGGTTAGTCCCAAAAATAATATAAAAGTGGATAATAAAGCCCAATATTGCCTAAAATAGTAGATAATATAGCATGGAGCAATCAAAAATTATAGATATGTTGGAGACGTATCAGGCATCCCCAAGCTTAATTCCTGCTCGTCCTCGAGTAGGTAAATGATAAAATAGATAATTTTTGATGTGGAGTGTTACTTGGCATAATTTCAATGTAATTCTTCTTACTTGTGATATGAATGTTCGGGTCCGAAATATTCAAGACAAAAGTTCATATTGACATAAAAATAATAATACTTCAAGCATACTAATCAAAGCAATCATGTCTTCTCAAAATAACATGGCAAAAGAAAGTTCATCCCTACAAAATCATATAGTTAGGCTATGCTTCATTTTCGTCACACAAAGATGTTCCCAACTTCTATACCCCCGATGACAAGCCAAGCAATTGTTTCATACTTAAATAATCTCAAGCTTTTTCAACCTTCACGCAATACATGAGCGTGAGCCATGGATATAGCACTATGGGTGGAATAGAATATGATGATGGGGATTGTGTGGAGAATATCCATGCAACGAATGCACTAGAGCTATAAATGAATGAAAGCTCAACAAAAGAAAACTAGTGGGTGTGCATCCAACTTGCTTGCTCACGAAGACCTAGGGCATTGGAGGAAGCCCATCGTAGGAATATACAAGCCAAGTTCTATAATGAAAAATTCCCACTAGTATGAAAAAGACAACTTATGAGACTCACTATATGAAAAACATGGTGCTACCTTGAAGCACAATATATGAGACTCACTACATGGAGAACAAGGTGCTACTTTGAAGCACAAGTGTGGAAAAAGAGATAGTAGCATTGCCCTTTTTATTTATTTTTTGGGGCCTTTCTTTTTTTTCTTTTTTTCTTTTTTTGGCCTTTATTTTTTATTATTTTTTGGGCCTTTCCTTTTTTTGGCCTTTCTCTTTTTTTATTTGGGCAATGCTCTAATAATCATGATCATCACACTTCTATTGATTACAACATAAGGATTACAACTCAAAATTAGAACAAGATATGACTCTATATGAATGCCTCCGGTGGTGTACCGGGATGGTGCAATGAATCAAGAGTGACATGTATGAAAAATAATGCATGGTGGCTTTGCCATAAATATGATGTCAACTACATGATCATGCAATGGCAATATGACAAAAGTAATGTATGTCATGAGGATGATGAACGGAACGGTGGAAAGTTGCATGGCAATATATCTCGGAATGGCTATGGAAATTCCATAATAGGTAGGTATGGTGGCTGTTTTGAGGAAGATATAAGGAGGTTTATGTATGATAGAGCATATCATATCACGGAGTTTGGATGCACCGGCGAAGTTTGCACCAACTCTCAAGGTGAGAAAGGGCAATGCACGGTAACGAAGAGGCTAGCAATGGCGGAAAGGTAAAAGTGCGTATAATCCATGGACTCAACATTAGCCAAAAGAACTCATATACTTATTGCAAAAATTTAGAAATCATCAAAAATCAAGTACTATGCACATGCTCCTAGGGGGATAGATTGGTAGGAAAAGACCATCGCTCGTCCCCGACCGCCACTCATAAGGATGCACAAGCCAGGTACACTTCATGTTTCAAATTTGTTACACAAGTTTAACCATACGTGCATGCTACGGGACTTGCTAACTTCAACACAAGAATTCTTTAAATTCATAATCACCCAACTAGCATGACTTCAATATCACTACCTCCATATCTCAAAACAATTATCAAGCATCAAACTTTTCTTAGTATTCAACACACTCATAAGAATTCTTACAAATCTTTTATGCTTAGCATATTAGGATTTTAAGCAAATTACCATGCTATTTAAGACTCTCAAAATAATATAAGTGAAGCATGAGAGTTCATATATTTCTTCAAAATAAAACTACCACCATGCTCTAAAAGATATAAGTGAAGCACTAGAGCAAACAACAAACTACTCCAAAAGATATAAGTGAAGATCAATGAGTAGTCGAATAATTATGTAACTATGTGAAGACTCTCCCATTTAATAATTTCAGATCTTGATACTTTATTCAAACAGCAAGCAAAGCTAAAGAAAACTACATTGCAAGGATAGCACAACTCATGTGAAGAAGCAAAAACTTAGGCTCAACCGATACTAACCGATAGTTGTTGAAGAAGAAAGGTGGGATGCCTACCGTGGCATCCCAAGCTTAGATACTTGAGACATCTTGAAATATTATCTTGGGGTGCCTTGGGCATCCCCAAGCTTGAACTTTTGTGTCTCCTTAATTCCTCTCATATCATGGTTTCTCTTCTTTTTATCAAAAGCTTCATTCACAACAAACTCAACAAGAACTCGTGAGATAGGTTAGTATAAACCAATGCAAAACCTTATCATTTTCTACTATAACAAATTACTTAAATTATTATTCAACATTGCATACTAAATTCCTCTGCATATTTAATACTCCTATCCTTAAATAGAATCATTAAACAAGCAAATATATGCAAACAAAGCAAACATGACAGCAATCTGGCAAAACAGTACAGTCTGTAAAGAATTCAAGAGTATCAATACTTCCCTGACTCCAAACATTATGAACTAAAATTCCCACTGTAATAAATTTATCAGAGCTTAATATGCAAAAAGATTCAACGTTATACCTTTCTCTGACTTTTCTTTTTTTGCAACAGCGGTAAACTTTCTGTTTTCAAACAGCAACATGTATACTAGCAGAATAAGCATGGCAAAGGCTATCCTTGACATTTTTATTGAAACTAAAGAGGCAAAACATTATTATAACTAACAGCAAGCAAAAACTAACAAAAGAAAATGACGCTCCAAGCAAAACACATATCATGTGGTGAATAAAAATATAGCTCCCAGTAAAGTTACTGATGAACGAAGACGAAAGACGGGATGCCTTCCGGGGCATCCCCAAGCTTGGGATTTTGGTTGTCCTTGAATATTACCTTGGGGTGCCTTGGGCATCCCCAAGCTTAGGCTCTTACCACTCCTTATTCCATAGTCCATCGAATCCTTACCCAAAACTTGAAAACTTCACAACACAAAACTCAACAGAAAACTCGTAAGCTCCGTTAGTATAAGAAAATAAAACAACCACTTAGGTACTGTAATGAACTCATTCTAAATTCATATTGGTGTAATATCTACTGTATTCCAACTTGTCTATGGTTCATACCCTCCGATACTACTCATAGATTCATTAAAATAAGCAAACAACACATAGAAAACAGAATCTGTCAAAAACAGAATAGTCTGTAGTAATCTGTATCAAACGTATACGTTTGGAACTCCAAAAATCCTACCAAATTAGTAAGTCCTAAGCAATTCATGTACCAATCCAGATCAGAAAGAATCAGATCAGAAGCACGTTTCTGTGAATTAACAAAACTAATTTACTGGGTGCAAAAGTTTCTGATTTTCAGCAGGATCAACACAACTATCACCGTAAGCTATCCTAAAGGTCTTACTTGGCACTAACACTAATTAAAACATAAAACCACATCTAACCAGAAGCTATATGGAATATTTATTCCTAAACATAACCAAAAATGAAGAAACTAAAATAAAATTGGGTTGCCTCCCAACAAGCGCTATCGTTTAACGCCCCTAGCTAGGCATGATGATGACAATGATGCTCACATAAAAGATAAGAATTGAAACATAACAGGAGCATCACGAAGTATATGACTAGCACATTTAAGCCTAACCCACTTCCTATGCATAGGGATTTTGTGAGCAAACAACTTATGAGAACAATAATCAACTAGCATAGGGAGGTAAAACAAGCATAGCTTCAAAAATTGAAGCACATAGAGAGGAAACTTGACATTATTGCAATTCTTACAAGCATATATTCCTCCCTCATAATAAATTTCAGTAGCATCATGAATGAATTCAACAATATAACCAGCACTTAAAGCATTCTTTTCATGATCTATTTGCATAGACAATTTCCTACTCTCCACATAAGCAAAATTCTTCTCATCAACAGTAGTGGGAGCAAACTCAACAAAATAACTATCATATGATTGAAAATTAAGATCAAGATGAAAAGTTTCATGGTTATCATTATTCTTTAAAGCATACGTGTCATCACAATAATCATCATAGATAGGAGGCATGCTTTCATCATAGTAAATTTGCTCATCAAAGCTTGGGGGACAAAAACTATCATCTTCATCAAACATAGTTTCCCCAAGCTTGTGGCTTTGCATATCATTAGCATCATGGATATTCAAGGAATTCATACTAACAACATTGCAATCATGCTCATCATTCACATATTTCATGCCAAGAATTCTATGTAATTCTTCTTATAGTACTTGAGCACAATTTTCCTTTCCATCATACTCACGAAAGATATTAAAAAATGAAGCTTGTGAGACAAACTCAATTCCATTTTTTTGTAGTTTTCTTTTATAGACTAAACTAGTGATAAAACAAGAAACAAAAAGATTCAATTGCAAGATCTAAAGATATACCTTCAAGCGCTAACCTCCCCGGCAACGGCGCCAGAAACTGCTTGATGTCTACTACACAACCTTCTTCTTGTAGACGTTGTTGGGCCTGCAAGTGCACATGTTTGTAGGACAGTAGCAAATTTCCCTCAAGTCGATGACCTAAGGTTTATCAATCCGTGGGAGGCGTAGGATGAAGATGGTCTCTCTCAAACAACCCTGCAACCAAATAACAAAGAGTCTCTTGTGTCCCCAACACACCCAATACAATGGTAAATTGTATAGGTGCACTAGTTCGGCGAAGAGATGGTGATACAAGTGCAAAATAGATGGTAGATATAGGTTTTTGTAATCTGAAATTATAAAAACAGCAAGGTAACAAGTGATAAAAGTGAGCGTAAACGGTATTGCAATGATAGGAAACAAGGCCTAGGGTTCATACTTTCACTAGTGCAAGTTCTCTCAACAATAATAACATAGATAGATCATATAACAAGCCCTCAACATGCAACAAAGAGTCACTCCAAAGCCAATAATAGCGGAGAACAAACGTAGAGATTATGGTAGGGTGCAAAACCACCTCAAAGTTATTCTTTCGGATCAATCTATAAAAGAGATCGTACTAGAATAACACCTTAAGACACAAATCAACCAAAACCCTACTATCACCTAGATACTCCATTGTCACCTCAAGTATCCGTGGGCATGATTATACGATATGCATCACACAATCTCAGATTCATCCAACCAACACAAAGTACTTCAAAGAGTGCCCCAAAGTTTCTACCGGAGAGTCAAGAACGTGTGCCAACCCCTATGCATAGGTTCATGGGCGGAACCCGCAAGTTGGTCACCAAAACATACATCAAGAGGCACATGATATCCCATTGTCACCACAGATAAGCAAGGCAAGACATACATCAAGTGTTCTCATAAAAGACTCAATCCGATAAGATAACTTCAAAGGGGAAACTCAATTCATCACAAGAGAGTAGAGGGGGAGAAACATCATAAGATCCAACTACAATAGCAAAGCTCGGGATACATCAAGATCGTGCCATAGAGGGAACACGAGAGAGAGAGATCAAACACATAGCTACTGGTACATACCCTCAGCCCCGAGGGTGAACTACTCCCTCCTCGTCATGGATAGCGCCGGGATGATGAAGATGGCCACCGGTGATGGGTTCCCCCTCTGGCAGGGTGCCGGAATGGGCCCCCGAGAGGTTTTTGGTGGCTACAGAGGCTTGCGGTGGCGGAACTCCCCGATCTATCTTCTGTTCTGGAAGTTTTAGGGTACGTAGGTATATATGGTGCAAGGGGTACGTCGGTGGACCTCCGGGGTGCTCATGAGGCAGGGGGCGCGCCCTAGGTGGGTGGGCGCGCCCCCCTCCCTTGTGGGCAGCCTAGGACTCCCCTGACGTGCACTCCAAGTCTATCAGGTTGCTTTCCTTCCAAAAATAACTTCTCCAGTTGATTTCGTTCCGTTTTGACTCCGTCTGATATTCCTTTTCCTCGAAACACTAAAATAGGCATAAAACAGCAAATCTGGGCTAGGCCTCCGGTTAATAGGTTAGTCCCAAAAATAATATAAAAGTGGATAATAAAGCCCAATATTGCCTAAAACAGTAGATAATATAGCATGGAGCAATCAAAAATTATAGATACGTTGGAGACGTATCAGTGGCCACCTGCTTGATGCCGCCCTCTCTAGAGGCCGGCCGGCAGGAGCCGGCCACTCGGAGCGTCGTAGGCTTGGGTTGGCCGCCCTCTGGCAGCTGGCCGTTGAGCCAGCCGGCTCCCAAAGGGCGGAGCTTCAGCTTGGGTCCAGCTAGGCGGAGCTGGCCCAAAGTCTTGATAATTTTAGGGACTCGGGTGAGCCTACCCATGGCCCATTACTCCGACAGTAGTCCCCGAAGCCGGTGAGGCGTTGCGGTCGAGGGGCCGCGAGGTCTCAGCGGCTTCCCCCCTCACCGGGCTCCGGGAGGATGTCAGCCCGTCTTGCTGCCAGCCGACTGCTTAGGCCAGCCTCGTCCAGGCGGAGCTTGCGTGGTTGGTTTTGAACTTCGAGGCGGGAAACAGGTGGCGTGCCTGCTAAGCTTCCCGGGCCGCCGCCCGCCACAGACGTGCCATGAGGCGCATGTCAGCTTGGTAAGCCTGCCACCCCACGCCCCCGATGTGACGTGACAATGGGTCGGGCCCGCCACTACCGTGCCTCGGCAACCGGGTGGATCCGCTGCGCCAAAAGGGACGGTTGCCATTCCCACGACCGTTTACGGCGTAGTGAATGCAAGCAATAAATGGGGGTCATGGGGTTGCGGGCGCAGTTAATCCCATGACCCACGTTCCGTCCCCTCGGCTTCGTAGCCTGAGGGCTATAAGTAGGGAGATGGGAGGGGTGCGGCAAAGCTCTCGCGCCCCCTCCCACTCTTCTTCTTCCTCTGCTTACTCCTCCATCACCGTTGCTGCTGTTCTGCGCTACCACGGTGTTGCTGCCGTCGCCCGCCGCCGACACACTTCTCCTCCTCACGCAGCCAGCCAGAAGCCATGGCACGCGAGAAGGGCGACGACTAGGACGGATCGACCGTGATCGAGGATCACATCTCCTTCCTCCACGATACGCGTCGGATGCCCAGCGCGGCCTTTGTCAAGGCGCGGGTGCCGCTGGAGGAAGAGATCTCGCCGGCCTCGCGGGGAGACGAGCGGGTTGTCTTCCGCTCGCACTTCCTCCGCGGCTTCGGCCTCCCGGTGAGCAGCTTCTTCCGCTCTTTCCTCGACTTCTACCATCTTCAGCCTCACCACCTCACGCCCAACACCGTGACTCTACTCTCCGCCTTCGTCACGGCGTGCGAGGGCTACATCGGCATCCTCCCCACACTCGAGCTGTGGGGAGCGTTCTTCTATGGGAAGCTCGGCACCTCCGCAAGGGAGACGGCGGCCGAGTGCGGGGTGAGGGAGTCCTGGATTAGGGGGTGTCCGGATAGCCGAACTATCACCTTTGGTCGGACTCCTGGACTATGAAGATACAAGATTGAAGACTTTGTCCCGTGTCCGGATGGGACTTTCCTTGGCGTGGAAGGCAAGCTTGGCGATACAGATATGTAGATCTCCTACCATTGTAACCGACTCTGTGTAACCCTAACCCTCTTCGGTGCCTATATAAACCGGAGGGTTTTAGTCCATAGGACGAACGACAATCATACCATAGGCTAGCTTCTAGGGTTTAGCCTCTCTGATCTCGTGGTAGATCTACTCTTGTACTACCCATATCATCAATATTAATCAAGCAGGAGTAGGGTTTTACCTCCATCAAGAGGGCCCGAACCTGGGTAAAAACATCGTGTCCCTTGTCTCCTGTTACCATCCGCCTAGACGCACAGTTCGGGACCCCCTACCCGAGATCCGCCGGTTTTGACACCGACATTGGTGCTTTCATTGAGAGTTCCTCTGTGTCATCATCTTTAGGCCCGATGGCTCCTCCGATCATCAAGAACGATGCGGTCTAGGGTGAGACTTTTCTCCCTGGACAGATCTTCGTATTCAGCGGCTTTGCACTGCGGGCCAATTCCCTTGGCCATCTGGAGCAGATTGAAAGCTACGCCTCTAGCCATCAGGTCAGATTTGGAAGTTTGAACTATACGGCTGACGTCCGTGGAGACTCGATCTTCGACGGGTTCGAGCCACAGCCAAGCGTGCCGCACTGTCACGATGGGCATGATCTAGCTCTGCCACCGGACAGTGCCCTAGAGGCCGCACAAGTGTCTGCTCCGGCCCTTAGCTCGGAGCCGACTGTGTCGATCGAGGACGGGTGGCTGGACACCGCCTTGGGGGCTGCTATATCTACGGGCGATTGAGCCGAACACCAACCCTGTCCTTTGCGAAGCTCGTGACTCTAAGGTGTCGGACTCCTCTCCGGACTCCAAACCTTCCGCGCCCCTGCCAATTGAATCCGATTGGGCGCCGATCATGGAGTTCACCACCGCGGACATCTTTCAGCACTCACCCTTTGGCGACATCCTGAATTCACTGAAGTCTCTCTCTTTATCAGGAGAGCCCTGGCCGGATTATGGTCAGCAAGGTTGGGATGCGGACAACGAAGAAATTCAAAGCCCACCCACCACCCACTTCGTAGACACTGTTGAAAGTTTAAACGACATGCTCGATTTCGACTCCAAAGACATCCACGGTATGGACGACGATGTAGGAGATAAGCATGAACCAGCAGCTATAAGGCACTGGACAGCCACCTCATCTCACGATCTATACATGGTGGACACACCTAAAGGAAGCGACGATGAGGAACAACGGGACGCCATGAGGGATCATTCCCTCGAAAATCAGTCAAAACGGCGACGTAAGCGCTGCTCAAAATCCCGCCTCGACAAAGACAGCAGCCATACAGACCCAGCCATAGAGCAGGGCAAACCGGTGGACGACGAACATGCCATCGAGCAACCGTTTGAACAGGACAACCTGGATAAATAATCCGTCCCCGGCGAAGATAACAGTCTGGACGATCTCACGCTGGACAAGTTGCTGGAGCAGAAGAACCTCCACAAAAGGCTCGTCGCCACTGCGCGTAGCCTGAAAAAGTAGAAGCAGAAGCTCCAAACAGCGGAAGATGCGCTCAGAATCAGATGGAGCAAAGTACTCAACACCGCAGACAAATACGGTGATAGTCGCCGAACAACGAGCTACCCGAAGCGAAAACTACTGCCCGAATTTGATGAGGAGGCCGTAGAGCCCCCGCAATCAAAGAACAAGGAGACCACCCGGTCGGTTAGACGACCCCATGGAAAACATAGAGCGGCAAACGGCGCCGCACACAAGCCGGCACACGACCCACACACGGATTCGCATAAAAAAGATGGCCCAGTTAGATCTATCTACTGGCCAAGAAAGCGAGCTCTAGTAAGCAATGCAACACACCAAGTATCCGAATATTATGGTACACCTAAATATAGGCGTGTTGCACACCCCCTATGTTTCACCAATGAGGTTCTGGATTATGAATTTCCAGCGGGATTCAAGCCCGTAAACATAGAGGCATACGACGGAACAACAGACCCTGGAGTCTGGATTGAGGATTACATCCTCCACATACACATGGCTAGAGGAGATGACCTCCATGCCATAAAATACTTACCCCTCAAGCTCAAAGGGCCAGCCCGGCATTGGCTCAAAAGCCTCCCCGAAAACACGATTGGAAGTTGGGAAGAGCTCGAGGATGCTTTTCAGGCAAATTTTCAAGGGACCTATGTCCGACCTCCGCATGCAGACAATTTAAGTCACATAACTCAACAACCCGGAGAGTCAGCCCGAAAATTCTGGAATAGATTCCTTACTAAAAAAGAACCAAATAGTCGACTGTACGGATGCCGAAGCCTTAGCAGCTTTCAAACACAATGCCCGAGACGAATGGCTCGCCAGACACCTCGGCCAAGAAAAGCCAAGAACAATGGCCGCATTAACAAGCCTCATGACCGCTTTTGCGCGGGAGAGGATAGCTGTCTGGCAAGATGCAGTACCAGTGACCCAAGTACATCCGAAGTCAGGGATGGAAATGGGAAACCGCGACACAGCAAGGACCAGCGCCGGACCAAGGGAAACAGCCCGAAGAGCACGACAGTCAACGCCGGATTCAAAAGCTCTCGGCAGAATCATAAAAAACTGCCCCTTAAGGATAACAGGGACGAGCTATCTAACTTAAACAAAATCTTGGACAAGATATGCCAAATCCACAGTACTCCCGGGAAGCCTGCAAACCATACCCACAGAGATTGTTGGGTCTTCAAGCAGTCCGGCAAACTCAACACCGAACACAAGGGGCTCGACACACCAAGCGAGGACAATGACGAACCCCACAAGCAGAGCACCAGAAAACAAAAGAATTTCCCACAAGAAGTCAAAACAGTAAACTCACTTCACATGACAAAAGGGAAAAATAGAGCGGCGCCCATAGAGGTACGCGCCACACAGCCTATCCCAGAGGAGTCCCGCCACTGGTTGTTAAAACCAATCACCTTCGACTATCAGGATTACTCTAGAAGTATCCGAAATGCAGGATGGACTGCCTTGATATTAGATCCTATAATTGACGGACTCCAATTTACACAAGTCCTAATGGACGGCGACAGTGATCTAAACCTGCTATACCAGGACACAATCCGCAAAATGGGGATAGACCCAACCAAAATTCGCCATAGCAACACTTCCTTTCTAGGGGTAATGCTAGGCCCCTATGCCCATTGTACAGGCTCTCTACTGCTAGAAGTTGTGTTCAGCTCACCTGACAACTTCCGCTGCGAAAAGTTAACCTTCCACCTTGCCCCGTTCACAAGTAGCTACCAAGCACTACCGGGACGCGAAGCTTTGGCCTGCTTCAACGCAATACCGCATTATGCATCCCTTAAAGGGAAATACCGAGTGTTCCTCGAGTGCGGAAGATGGTGTGACTGCCTTGACAGCCACACACTAAGCCGGCTTCACCAATCAAAGCACCTAAACAGGTCGTTCAGACCTCGGACACGGCTAGACGAGTCCGGCGTAAACATACAAGGGCTTACTAGCCTCATACCCCTGTACAAGGGGCTCCGCGCATGTACAACAAGAGACAATAAAGCTCAATTTTAATCATTTTTTGAATTGTACTTTGTTTATTTAGTATAAGGTACATTTTCGCACGATCTTTTTCAACTAAGTTCCCCTCTTTTACAGATGAACACTGTGCTACACTCGTCCAGGATACGACACAACGGAGACACGGGCGCAGACGTGCAGCAGGGACCCGTGACAAGGATTCTTTTCAGATTAAAACCCTGCGTAAACCTTTTTTACTGTCTCTTGTTGATACACATCCCCTGGTTTATTGCCATAACCGAGGAGGAGGCTGGCGTTTTGGCATGGGCCACGTCAGAATTTTGCGCGTACCTGGACACCAGGGGCTTATTACCAAGGGCGTTGTTTGGCCCGTTTTCATAAAGACCGAATACCTTAGGGAGTGTTCAACGTCTCGAGTTAGGCCTTATATGCATCAGCTCCGAATCATGTCTTTGGTCAAATGTTGGGTTTGCCCGGCTCCTGTGTTTTGCTGCCTTACGTTCCGCTCTATCGGCTAGGGCGGCACCAGGAGAACTACTGCGATTGTGCCCCGGTTCGGCCAGGCGAGCACCTCAGTAGAGAAAGCTGAAAACTGACTGTCATGATATAGTGTGAGACTCATCAACCACTTGATGACCCGCCAGAATCTATAGGATTCCTCCGCATGGACGAAGGGCCGTTTCCCGGTCAGGCACATACGCGCCCCGAATTCGGGTGAGCGTGGTGCCCCTAGGGGCTATATAGTAGCCCCACTGTCAAACTCCTATGGCTAAGTGAAAGTGATAAAGCATTATAGTCCGGTTGCCTAGTTTGCTGCGCTACCACCTCCTTTATAGGACCAAGACGTTGGATCAAGTGTGAAAATGCGCCTTTTGCAAACACCCCCGCATTATATGCGTGGGGGCTGAAGCCGAAGACTGCCATCTTTCAGGTTATATATACATATACATTAGCGGCCGCACAGGAGGTATTTTAATTCTTGAAAGGCACAAGTATAAAATGCTTTTATATTCCATCGATACATTGTTTCACAATAATACATGCTATTTGAACATAATATCCTTCGAGCACTGCGTCTCTATTAAACGAGCGCCCTGCAGAACTTCCTGAAAATAGTGCTCGACAGGTACTCGGCTTCCGTCCGAATCTTGGGATGCAACACCGGTGGCCTTCATCTCCGCCCAGTATGTCTTGACACGGGCAAGAGCCATCCGTACACTCTCTATGCATGCCGACCTCCTCATTGCATTGATATGCGGCACCGCACCAAGGAACTGCTGCACCAAGCCAAAATAACTCTTCGGCTTGGGCCTTTTCGGCCGCAAAAGACTCACGACATCCTTCATGGCAAGTCCGGATAACCTATTCAGCTCCGCCCATTCGGCCAAGCGATCGGTTAATGGAAGTGGGCGCTCTGGATTATGGAACTGCGACCAAAAAACCTTTTCCATTTCATGATCCTTTTGATCTCGGAAGTGTTCGGCCGCGTCCGCGGCACTTGCCGCCAAGTCCAGATAAGCATCCTCCGCACTCCACAACCAGTCCAACTGAGCATATTTAGGATCCACGAATTTCCTCCACAGCAGAATGGGCTTTCCAGCCGCGATATCTCCGGCCTGACGCAACTCCTCCTTCATAGCTCTCATCGCAGAGTGAGCATCCTTGGCCTCGGTAGTGGCCTTCTTCAGGACCTCTTGCACCGCTCGATCTTCTTTTTCGAGAAGCTTGCAGCGGTCGGCAGCATTATTCAACTTCACGGCCATCTCGGCCATTTCCTTCTTGCTTCGGCAGTGAGCAGCCTGTTCGGCTTTTAGCTCTTCGGTCGCCTTTAAGGCAGCCGTGTCACTCTTTCTGGCCTGCTCCTTGGCTCGAGCGAGCTCCGCCCGAAGGTTCTCCATGGCAGCGGCACCATCTGCATCAAGCATACATATTGTAAGGCGCGGGCATCAAGCTCCCTTACCAGGTGTCCACGGAGAAATTGCATACCTTGTGACTCGTCAAGTCGCTTATTGACAAGCGCGATGTCGGCATCCGCCACGTCAAGTTGCCGCTTTAGTTTGGCAAATTCATCAGTCCGGCTAGCCACCGGACCCTTCGCCACCTACATAGGAAGGGCGACACATTATACCTGGGATTATGATCCTCGGCGCGCTGTCATTTTTGACAACACACCGAGCCTCAGGGGCTACTATCTACACAGGGCGCATTTTATATGCGGAACTGTCAGAAGGTACATCATTTTGCGTACCTCAAAACCTGTCAGTAAACTTTTGACGGCTTCGTGCAATCCACTCTCAGCGGATGAAATCCTTTCAATCACCGTACCCATTAACACACGGTGATCTTCTGAGATAGACGCTTGCCCGAGCAGATCCTTCAGCTCCTCCGACCGTACACCAGGTGGTGCCGCACTCGTCCAATGGCCTTTTTCGAAGGCCGGACACGGAGGGCTTTGAGGGGACATATGACTGCCTTCCGGCCCCGCCGGACTCGGAGAAACCCTCCGCGACGACACCTCAGGGTCGCCCGCGTCGCAAGACGGTACGGCAGGGGGAGGCATTTCGCTCTCCATCATCTCCGAACGAAGATCCCCCGAAGATGAGCTCTGCTGAGAAGGGCTGAGATCCGAACTACAAGGTAAAATTTCGATTATCTTCATCAGAAATAGGGTAGGGATATCCTTCATTTAAAAAAAACTCCCCTTTTTACTTGCGGCTAGGTGGAGGGCTGATCCCCTTGGGGGCACAATGCGGCCAAGGCATCTCTCGGCGCAGGACCCTCTAACGAAGATTTCTTCCCCCGCTTTGAGACCATGGTCTCCGGGTCTTCAGAGGCGGTCCTCTTCTTCCCTTGGATGGAGGGATTCTAGATCCCTCCTTTCCTGACAGCCTCCTTCGCGAAGGCGGTAGCTTCCTTGTTCCCCCGTTCACCTTCATCCAAAGGCGCAACCTCCAGCATCCTGGTTAACACGGGATCCAGCGTGGTCTCAGGGAGGGGGGCCGGACACCTAATTAACTTTGCTTTCACTATCCACTCCTGTTCAAGGAACAACTCTTTTAAAGGGCAAGTTCGTTATATATATGGGATAGCGTGTCCGGGTATAGGGCTACTTACTTGGGTATCCGGATGATTGCAGCTCAGACCTGCGTCCTCGGTCAAGTCCGGACACATCGCTTGTGATCCAAAGAAAAGCTTGTACATCTCCACGGGCGTCGCGCCCATAAAATGTTGGAGAGGTCGTGGTCCCTCCGGGTTAAATTCCCACAGGCGGAGGGGGCGACGTTTGCAGGGCAGGATGCGACGAATCAGCATGACCTGCGCTACTACGACCAGAGTGATCTCTCTCTAGGAGGTCTTGAATGCGGCCCTGCAACAAGGGCACGTCCTTGGACGACCCCCAGTGAAGTCCTTTATTGACCCATGACACCAGCCGCGGTGGAGGACCCGAGCGAAAGGCAGGTGGCGCCACCAATTTGGTGCCCCTGGGAGCTCTGATATAAAATCACTCTTGTTGCCATAGGCTGAGCTCCTCTTGAAAAAAGCCCTCGGGCCATGGAGCATCAACATTCTTGCTTATAATAGCCCCTCTGCACTCTGCCTGCTGACCCTTGATCATCTTCGGCTCCACTTTGAAGGTCTTGAGCCACAATCCGAAGTGAGGGGTAATGCGGAGGAAGGCTTCACATACGACGATGAACGATGAGATGTGGAGGATGGACTCCGGATCGAAGTCATGAAATTCCAACCCATAATAAAACATGAGCCCCCTCATGAAGGGGTCCATCGGGAAGCCTAGCCCCGGAAGAAAGTGAGACGCGAACACCACGCTTTCACCAGGCTTGGGAGTGGGAATAACCTGCCCTTGGGCAGGCAGCCTATGCGAAATTTCGCCGGTTAGATACATGGCATCTCTTAGATTTAGCACATCTTCTTTCGTAACGGAGGAAGGCATCCACCGGCCTTGCAGGTTGGAGCCGGACATCATCGAAGGTCCGAAGCGCCTGAATCTGGAGCTTTGGGTGTTGGAACTCGAGGCGAGGGGCGGATTCGATTGAGATTGAAAGAAAGAAGTGGAGCCTTGGTCTCTTTATAAAGAGGTTAAATACCAAGAGCCTTCCCCGTGACCGTTCGGGACCCGCCTTCGATAGAGGAGACGTGCCAACGGGCACGACTGGGTTACCTGCGCCCGTATTAATGAGAATCCCGGAATAAAGGGACACGATCTCTGCTTTGACAAGACGTGCCAAGGAAACCGCCTCGCTAAACGCGCTGAGGTGGGATAGTAAAACGATTCAAATAAAGGTTTGGCCGTGGTGTGATGTCATGCCACGGAATACGTCAGCAGATTGAATTTGTGTAAATATTATTCTCTCTACGGTGGTATGTGGAACTTATTTTGCAGAGCCGGACACTATCCTTGTGTTCAAAATCTTCTATGAAGTATTCGGAGGAGCAACCCGCCTTGCAATGCCGAAGACAATATGCGCGCCGGACTCGTTGTCATTGAAGCCTGGTTCAGGGGCTACTGAGGGAGTCCTGGATTAGGGGGTGTCCGGATAGCCGAACTATCACCTTTGGCCAGACTCCTGGACTATGAAGATACAAGATTGAAGACTTCGTCCCATGTCCGGATGGGACTTTCCTTGGCGTGGAAGGCAAGCTTGGCGATACGGATATGTAGATCTCCTACCATTGTAACCGACTCTGTGTAACCCTAACCCTCTTCGGTTCCTATATAAACCGGAGGGTTTTAGTCCATAGGACGAACGACAATCATACCATGGGCTAGCTTCTAGGGTTTAGCCTCTCTGATCTCGTGGTAGATCTACTCTTGTACTACCCATATCATCAATATTAATCAAGCAGGAGTAGGGTTTTACCTCCATCGAGAGCGCCCGAACCTGGGTAAAAACATCGTGTCCCTTGTCTCTTGTTACCATCCGCCTGGACGCACAGTTCAGGACCCCCTACCCGAGATCCACCGGTTTTGACGCTGGTTATGGGCTACATCGGCATCCTCCCCACACTCGAGCTGTGGGGAGCGTTCTTCTATGGGAAGCTCGGCACCTTCGCCAGGGAAACGACGGCCGAGTGAGGGGGCTTCATCGCCGTGTGCCGACCGGTGAAGCGGAACGCCTTCCCCATCATCAAGTTGGCGCAGTCGGTGAAGATGTGGCAGCAGTCCTACTTCTACGTCGAGAACGTAGAACCGGCTGCCGACTTCCTTAACCTGCCGGCCTACGAGGCCGGCCCCCTCACCGGGACTCGGCCCACCTGGGGGTACAAATCGAAGCCGGTGTTAGCGGACACGGAGGCCGCCATCGGACGACTCCGAGTGCTCCAGGAGTCGGAGGGCCTCGTGGCCTCCGACCTCCTCGTCGCCTTCGTCGAGGGCCGGGTCCTCCCGCTCCAGAGCCGCCCTCATCCGATCTTCCGGATGGGCGGACACCGCGATCCGTGCCGGCTGTGCATGAAAGGGATGCCGCCCGCCGAGGTTGGACGGATAGTAAATGATATCTCCGACCTCAAGGTGTCGGAGGAGGAGTGGCGGTACGGGAAGCGGCCGTACTCCCGCCACAGCCCACCACCTACTGTAAGTTTCTTCATTTTGTCCTTCGATCTGTTTTCTTCTGATTCATTTCTCGTCGTGATGCAGCTCTTTCTTGGTTGCAGATTTACATGTCCGCGGCAACAGCCGCCCTCCTGAGGCCGGGCGATGACCTCCAGCCGGACAGGGCAGCGAGCGACCTGGACGACCCTGACTTGGGGGCGGCCGCCCTGGCGGACGACGCAACAGGCGCCGGCAGCAGAGCAGATGGCAGCGGTGGAGCAGGCGGCTCCGAGGAAGGCGGCGGCATGGGGACTTGGCCCGACGACGACGAGGATGAAGACGAATCGCGCCCCGCCCGGAGCTCCGCCACTACCGGCGCCGGCCCCTCTTCCGGGCCGTCCGCCCGCGACAGCAAGCGCAAGCGGAAGCAGGGCGCTGCCCTGTTCGGCAGCTCCCCAAAAAAGCCCAAGAACCCGGCCGCGGCGACCAGGCGGAAAGAAATTGCGGCCAAGGTGCCCAAGTATCAAAGGCAGCCGAAGGTGCCCGTTATGGTGTCGGCGTAAGTATCTTTTCTTTACTTCTTTTCTTCTCGTCAGTCTGGCATGAGAGCCTTCTAACTTGTCTTCTTATTTTAGGGCCCCTCTAACCCTCAAGAAGTCGAGCGCTGCCTCGGTCCTTAGGTCGGTAGCGACCTCCTCGACCAGCCGGCGGATCGACCCGGCCGCCGACCTCCGGGACGCGACGGAGCGGAATGCACGGGAGGCGCGTGAGGAAGAGGCCGACCACCTGGCCAAGGAGCAGGCGGACAAGCCGCCGCGTCTGCTTAGAGAGCGCTGGCGCAGGCGGAAGCCCAAGCCACGGAGAAGGAGCGGCTCGCAGAGGCCGTACACCGCCAAGAGCCGCTGCTCGTGGCACCCCTAAACACCGCGCCGCCTCCGCCTGAATTCGTGGCAACGGCCGGACGAGCCAGCGACGACCACCCGATCCGGGAGCGGGAGGGCGGCGACGTAGCCATGCCGGACGTCTTCGTGCCGCCGCCACCGCCTCCGCCACCTCCGCCAGCGAGCGAGCCGCGGGACGAGCAGCCGGCTGCGCTGCCGGTGCCACCAGTCGAGAACACGATGGTGACGGACCAGATTCCTACGGTCTGCACACCCACGCGTCGCCGTCTTGAGAAGGAGGCCTCAGCACCGCAGCCGCAGGAGGTCGGCGCCACAAGCTCGTCGGTCCTCGACACCGAGGCAACCAGCACCGCACCCGTGGGTTGGATACACGGGGGCGGGACGGGTGCCCTGAACCAGGCGTCTCTTGATGTCCAGGCCAAGCTCCGGGCAGAAGCGGAGGCCCTCAGGCTCTGCAACGAGGCCTTCTTGGAGTCGCGAACCGCCATCCGCATAAGTTATCTTTCGCTTTCTTCTTTGGATGATCCTCTTGCTTCTCTCGTGGGGGCGCGCAAGCGCACCCACTGGGTGTAGGCCCCAAGTTCCGGGCCGGCTGCTGAGCAGGTGGGCCAGAACTTTATCTTGCAATTGTCGACTGTTGATTTCGTCTGGTGTCTCTTCTGTAGGACTATCACAATCTCCGCGCGACCGGCTACAACTCTAGGGTCCGGAAGCTGGAGACGCAGACTGCCCATCTGGCCAAGAGCCGGAGTAAGTTTCTATCTCCCTTTCTTCGCGGGGGCGCGCTGGCGCACCCGCAGGCTGTAGTCCCCGAGGTTCAGGCCGACTGCTCAGCAGTCGGGCCGAATCTCCTTAGTTGTTTCCTTTCTTCGTCAACAACTTCTTCTCCATGGGGGCGCGATGGCACGCCCGTGGGCTGTAGTCCCCGAGGTTCGGGCCGACTGCTGAGCAGTCGGGCCGAATCTCCTTAGTTGTTTCTTTTCTTTGTCTTGTCCGCTTGACTGATGCCTTTTTCTTCTTTCACTTTTTCCAGAGGCCAACGCCGCCTTGCAGGAGTAGCTGGGTCAGGCCAACACTGCTCTGCGTGGCAAGGAGGCGGAGTGCGGCAAGCTGGCCGAGGAGCGGGATCGCCTGGTCGCTCAACTTGCCGAGCAGGCGGAAGCCCTCAAGGCGGCCCAGCTGAAGGTGAAGACGACGGAGACCAACCTACTCACCGAGTTTGAGATCGAGCGCTCTGCCTGGGCCGACAAGAAGGCTCAGATGACGGCCTGCTTCAGCAGCATCGAAGACTTGGTCGATGGTAGCTTCATTCTCTTGATTTCTTGTTTTGAAATGTCGGCCCTTGCTTATAACGTTGGTCTTTTTCTTCTTCCGCCCGGACAGACCTCTTCCCGGGCCATTCTGTAGCCGCAATCCAAATGATCAAGGCCCAGCGCGAGGAGCGAAGGGCGGAGGGTGCACAAATCGCCGCTGATGTTCCCCGGACTCTTGGCGAACAGGTCCTCAGCATTCAGGCCCGGCTTGGACCTGCTCATCGCACGCTATGCCGCCTTAAGCGCATCGGAGCCCAGGCGATCTCTGCCCTCTGGCCAGGCTTGCCGGCTCTGTGTACCCCAAGTCGGACTGCTGACTGGCTGGAGGTGGCGGCCAGCCGCCTGGAAGCGTGGAAGAGCTCCACAGCCCGGGCAGGAGCGCGTCGGGCCTTGGAGTTTGCCAAGGCGTGGTATCCTAGGATGGACTTAGCCCAGTTGCCAATGTTCCGGCTGGAAGCGCAGGGGGAGCTAGCGGCAGTGGAGGCCGAGCTTGTCAACAGGGCGGTGGCAATCGCCGACTTCACCGACACCAGCGTCTTTATTCTGGAGGTGGTCGAGGAAGGCGGTGAAGCTCCGCAAGAGTGGCTCGGGCTAAACCTGGAGGACAGCGAAGATTCAGCTGAAGTCATCGACTCCAGCGACGAAGGGGAAGACGGGGAGGAGGAAGAGGAGGAGGAGGAGGAGGAATATGAGGAGAGCGACGTCGACCTGCCGGAGGTTGGGGCGGACGGTCAGCCCCAACCTGACTGGGCCTCAAGCAACGAGCCGCGCACCAAGGTGCCGACTGCTACTGGAGGCATCCAGGTGGGGACCGACCAGCCACCCGTTCCTCCAACGGATGCCACCGACTCCGTCCTCCAACCCTCCGCCGCCCCACCTGCTGCTGGCGATTCCTCTGCTCAGACGGAGCCGCCTGCCGCGCCAGGCGGTGCAGCCGACTCCATCATCCAGCCAGAGTCCTCTGCCACGCCATCCGGCACTGCCCAGCCGGATCCTTCTGCTGCGCCAACCGGCCCAGCCCAGCCGGAGTCTTCTGCTGCTCCTTAGGATTTCATCTGCTTTCTGCTTGCTGCTCTGAACATTTTGTTAAATTCACGCAATTCCACCCGCGGGGTGTATATCAAAACTTTGTTTGAATGCCGGCCAGAGGCCTTTATCCATGTAAATATTCTATCATTGCTTATGCTTGTTGTGCCGACCTCCAGCCTTTCTTCCCTTTTTCTCCTTGGTTTTTTTCCTTTGCCGCCCTCCCTTGGCTATGCTCTTTCCAGCCGAGCAGCCGCTCTGCGGACTGTGGCTGGGTTGAGTACTTTAGCTGTTTGTGGGAGGGCTAGTACTTAGCCATTCGGAGTTTTTGGTAATGAAAGCGGAGGCCGGCCGTCCGGCTGCCAAGCACCCGGACGGCTAGGTGCGATGCCGCCCTCTACTATATGTGTTTTCTTCCTTAGTCGTTTTTTCGTGTGGGGCACTGTTTTGCAACCTTTGCCCGCCATACAGTCGCTCTGCGAGCTGTGGCTTCTGACAAAGGAAGTTTTTGGTGTCGAAACATTACTTGTCTGGCTGCAGGAGGCGGCATATTGTAGAAGGCGGCGAGGTTCCGGGCCGACTGGTCGAACTCGGTGCCAGGCGGAAGAAATAAAACTACACATTCTCATAGGCATAACACTTATCATATAGATAAAAGAGGGCAGTCCCCGAGCTCTTCTCGGGGGACCCGGAGTCTTTATACATAGTACAAAAGGTAGCGTGATACATACTGCTTTCAACTGTAAAACCTTCGGAGGAGGTTTGCGTTCCATGGCATCTCCATCTCTTTGCCTGAATCATCTCTCTTGCGCGCTCTAGGCTTCAAGGCATCGATCAAATAGTAGGCATCATTGCCCAACACATTACTGATGATGAAAGGGCCTTCCCAAGGTGCCAAGAGCTTGTGCTGTCCGGCTGTTCGCTGGATCAGCCGGAGCACAAGGTCTCCCTCCAGGAAGGGTCTTGTCTTCACCTTGCGGTTGTAGTATCGACGCAGACTCTGCTGGTAGATGGCCGACCGGCTGAGTGCCAACAGTCGGCCTTCCTCCAGTAAGTCAACACCGTCTTCTTGCGCCTCCTTGGCGTCGCCTTGGTGTACATGGTGACTCTTGGGGAGTCGAACTCGATGTCTGTCGGGATGACGGCTTCAGCACCGCAGACGAGGAAGAAGGGCGTGAAGCGGGTTGACTTGTTCGGAGTTGTGCGCAAGCTCCAGAGGACGGCCGGCAGGTCATCGAGCCAGCAGCCGGCCAAACGCTCCAGACGCTCGACCAGTCGGGGCTTGAGGCCGGACAGAATGAGGCCATTTGCACGCTCCACTTGGCCATTTGACTGCGGGTGGGCAACGCATGCTAAGTCCAGGCGGATGCCCTGTGTTGCGCAGAAACGAGCCAAGGCTCCTTTGGCGAAGTTGGTGCCGTTGTCGGTGATGATGATGTGCAGTATGCCGTACCGCATGGTGATGTCGGCGATGAAGGTCATGGCAGTCGGCCCATTCAGCTTCTTGATTGGTTTTGCCTCTATCCACTTGGTAAACTTGTCCACAACGACAAGCAAGTGAGTCATGCCACCGCGGGCCGTCTTGAATGGTCCTACCATATCTAGCCCTCAAACATCAAAGGGCCAGGCTGTGGGAATGGTCTTGAGTGTAGAAGCCGGCAGGTGTGGCTTGGAACGGAACATCTGACACCCTTGACACTTCTGAACTAGCTCTTTGGCCTCTTCTAGGGCAGTCGGCCAGAAGAACCCATGGCGAAAAGCCTTGGCCACAAGTGATCTTGAAGCCGTGTGGTGGCCGCACTCGCCTTGGTGGATATCCCTGAGTATTGCTTGGCCTTGGTCCGGCTCCACACAACGCTGATAAACCCCGGTGACACTTGGTCGCACTAGCTCTCTGTTGACTATGGTGTAGGCTGCTGCTCGCCTTTGCACTTGTCGGGCTGAGATCTCATCAGTCGGCAGCTCTTTATTCACCAGGAACTTGAGGATTGGCTGAGCCCATGAAGGCGCCGCAATTTCTTCGACTGCCACTACTGCAACTTGTATGAGGGTGGTTGGGCCGGGAGGCGGCGGGTTGGCAGCTGCTCCTGTCTGCTGTGTTGAAGAAGTCCCCGAGCCGACTGCTGAAGTCCCCGGGCCGAGCTCTGAAGTCCCCGGGCCGGGCTCTAAAGTCCCCGAGCCGGGTATGGCTGCAGCAGTCCCCGGGCCGCCTGTCGAAATCCCTGTGCCGGCCTCTGGGATTGTCAAGTCGGATCCGACTGCTTCGGGGGGGCCGGCACAAAGATGGAGTCTGAATCAGGAGACGGCTTGACATACGGCTTCAGAAGGCGGCGTAGGGCGACGCCGGCTGGTATTGCTTGAAGGGTGGAGCCAATCCGTGCCAAGGCATCTGCTTGCTCGTTGTTGTTTCTTGGCACGTGAAGGAATTCGCACCCGTCGAAGTATCCGCTGAGTTGCTGCATGAGGAAGCGGTAGCTTGCCATGTTTGCATCCTTGGCGTCCCAGTCACCTGACGACTGCTGGACCACCAAGTCGGAGTCACCATAGCACAGGATCCGGCGGATGTCGAGTTCCTTGGCAAGCCGGAGCCCGTGTATGAGTGCCTCATATTCAGCTACATTGTTGGAGGCGGCGAAGTGGACTTGCAACATGTATTTGAGCTTGTCGCCCTCGGGAGAGGTGAGGATGACACCGGCTCCCAGACCGGTGCGCATTTTTAAACCATCAAAATGCAGCCGCCAATGGGTGGAGTCTGGTGCAGGCGGCAAATACTGGGTCTCGGCCCAGTCGACGAGGAAGTCGGCCAGCACTTGTGACTTGATGGCGGTGCGAGGCTGGTAGTAGATGGAGTAAGGGGCCAGATCAATAGCCCACTTGGCCACTCGGCCAGAGGCGTCTCGGCTCCCAATGATCTCAGCAAGCGGAGCCGTGCAGACGACGGTTATTGGGTGCTCTTGAAAGTAAGGCTTCAGCTTCTTGGTGGCAAAATGCACGCTGTAACACATCTTCTGGTAGTGTGGGTAGTTTTGCTTGGAGGTGGACAGTACTTCGCTCAAGTAATACACCGGTCTCTGGACCGGCAACGCTCTGTCCTCCTACTTGCGCTCTACCACCATGACTACGCTGACAACCCAACTGGTGGCTGCAATGTAGATGAGCATGGGCTCCTTCTCAGTCGGAGCCGCCAGGATAGGTGGGGTTGCCAACATCTTCTTGAGTTGGAGAAATGCTTCATCCACCTTGTCGTTCCACTCGAAAAAAGTGGTCTTCTTTATGAGTTGGTACAGGGGAAGAGCCTTCTCGCCTAGCCGGCTGATGAAACGGCTAACTGACGCCAAACAGCCGGTGAATTTCTGCACGTCCAGCAGTCGGGTGGGCACTTTCATCATCTCAATTGCCTTTATCTTCACAGGGTTTCACTCTATGCCGCGCTCTGAGACCAGGAAGCCGAGAAGCTGGTCGGCTGGTACCCCAAAGACGCATTTCTCCGGGTTGAGGTTGATCTGGAATCGGCGCAGGTTTTCAAAGGTTTCCTTGAGATCTTCTAGCAGAGTGCCACGCTTCTCCGTCTTCACCACCACATCATCCACATAGACATGGGCATTTCTGCCGAGCTGCTTGAGGAGACACTTCTGCATCCAACGCTGAAAGGTGGCACCGGCATTGTGCAAGCCGAACATCATCGTCAGGTAGGAGAAGGCTCCAAATGGCGTGATGAAGGCGGTCTTCAGCCTATCGGCCGGGTTCAGCTTTATCTGGTGGTAACCTGAGTATGCATCCAAGAAACTCAACAACTGCATCCGGCTGTGGAGTCTATCACTTGATCAATCCTTGGTAGGGCAAACGGATCTTTGGGGCAGGCCTTGTTAAGGCTCGTATAGTCAATGAACATACGCCATTGCTTGTTCTTCTTCAGCACTAGGACTGGGTTGGCTAGCCATTCTGGAAAAAACACCTCCATGATAAATCCGGCTGCCAGAAGCCGGACTATCTCTTCTCTAACAACTCTTCTCTTCTCTTCCGACAGGCGGCGCAAGGGCTGCCTGACTGGCTTGACGTCAGGTCGGACATGTAGCTTGTGCTCGGCGAAATCCGTCGGCACACCCGACATGTATTTGGGAGACCATGCAAAGATGTCTCGATTCTCACGAAGGAAATCGACAAGCTCGCTTTCCTATTGGCTGTCTAGGTTCGCACCTACGACAGCGTGCCTCTCCGGGTGCTCCGGGTCCAAGGGTATCTTCTTGGTTTCCTTTGCTGGCTTGAACGAGCCCTCTACGTCCGACTCCTTGGGGGCGGGTGACAATTCCGGCTTCTTGCCTGCCATCGCCACCACCCGTTCTAGGAGCCGCTTCTCGGCTGCAATCACAAGGGACTCGGCCAGCCAGCTACTGTCTGCGGCGCAGGCAGCCGACTTCTTGTAGTCTCCGACTACAGTTAGGATTCCCTTAGTACTCGGCATCTTCATCTTGAGGTAGGCGTAGCGGGGGACCGCCATGAATTTGGCCAGGGAAGGTCGGCTAAGCAGCGCATGGTAAGGGCTCTCTAGGTCCACCACCTGAAACCAAACTGGCTCTCGGCGGAAATGATTCTTGTCTCCAAAGAGGACATCGATCTGAGTCTTGCCGATTGGTGAGCAGGAAAGGCCAGGGACTATGCCATGGAATACAGTCCGACTGGAGAGGAGCTGCTTCTGCTTGATTCCCAGCTTCTCCATTGTGTCACGGTACAGGATGTTTATGCTGCTGCCGCCATCTATCAAGACCCTGGAGAAGCGAGCCACCTGCCTTTCCGTTGCAAGGGTTGCATCTAGGACTAAGGCATAGGAACCGGGGGACGGCATCACTTCCGGGTTGTCGGCCCTGCTCCAACTGATGGGCTATTCTGACCAGTGCATGAACTCTAGGGTGCTCGAAGCCACTGCGTGCACCTCTTGCTGTTTTTGCCGTCTGCTGCGCCTATCATTGGCCACACTGGTGAACACGACATAGGCTCCATGCTCTGTAGGATACTCATCTTGAATGGCGCCGACTGGCCGGGCCGCCGGCTGCTGGGGCGGAGGAGGCGGCGGGCCGGCAGGCGGAGGAGGTAAGAGGCCGTCTCCTTTAGCAATTCTGGTGAGCCAGTGACACTTCCAAGTGGTATGATTGGACGGCTTCGTGCCACTGTGGAACTTGCAGGGGGCGTCAAGGGTCTGCTCGTACGAGAAGGCGGGCATCCAGTTGGGCTTGCCGCCCTTCTGACGCTTGGGCGCTGGCTGCCCCTCCGGCTACTGATCCTCGACTGTCGCCACCTGCCGGCTGTTGGAAGCCGGCTGGGTGGCCTTCCGCTTGTTGTCGCTTGGGGGCTATCTCCGACTGGTCTCACCAGCCGGAGTCCGAGGAGCTTGAGGTGCTACCTTGTCGGATGCATCGACTAAGATCTCCGCCTTCATGGAGAAGTCGGCCGTGGCGTGCTTGTCGGCGATGATCTGCAGCTCGTCGAGAGTTGCAGGCTCGGTGCAAAGAAGCCGGTGCTTGAGGAGGGTGCCCTCTCGGCACCCGGTGGTGAAGTACTCGATGGCCTGCACCTCGTGCACGCCCTCGTAGGAGTTGCGCAGCTTGGCCCAACGCGTGAGGTAGTCGCGAGTCGATTCGTTGGGCCCTTGGACGCACAAGGAAAGCTGCCGGGGCTTGGGAGGCCGCTTGTATGTGCTGTGAAGTTGCGGATGAAGGCCTTGGTGAAATCTACCCAGCCGTTGATGCTGCGGGGCTTCAGGCTGTTGAGCCACGTCTGGGCAGTGCCTTGAAGCATGAGCGGGACGTGCTTCACGGCAACACGCTTGTTCCCGTTTGCTATACTGACGGCGGTGGAGTAATCGACCAGCCAGTCCTCCGGCTTCACGAAGCCGGTGTATTTGGGCGTATCTCGTGGGAGGGTGAACCCTTTGGGGAAGGGCTCATCTCGGATTTGGGGGCCGAAACAGGGCGGGCCCATCGCGTCTTCTTCTTCTAGCGCCAGGCGTTGAGGCGATCGATCTGATGGCGAGCGTCATTCTCTTCGACTCCCTCTCGGCGGCCAAGGCGGTCGCCGAGTGTCGGATGCATGACAGGAGGCTGAGTGGGGTGCCTCGCTCCACGAGGCGAGGGAGGCGGCTGGTCGCCTTGCCGCTCCACTGCACGAGGGCGGCCATCCTCGTCTCGCTTGATGGAGAGGCGCGTCCGGCTGCGGCTGGCAGCCGGCTCGTTGCCCTTTCCTCCGCAAGCGCCACCAGTCGGCGTCCGGGATGTCACCCCATGATCTTGGCGTGGGGGCGGCTCGTTGTTTCGTCGGGCTGGAACTTCAGCGTGGCAGGCGGCCTCGTGCTGCACAGCGGCCGCGTCTAGGAGCTGCTGGACTCGCTCCATCATGTGGTGGTGCTCGTCGCCGTCGTATTTGTCCAGCTCATCCGTCACCGCCTGGGCGGCCCGGATGTTCTCTGCAGGCGTGGCGTACACGGGGCGCTCCGCCCCGAACATGCTGGCGAGGGTCGAGCCATGCTTCCGAACCGTGCCGAGGCGGCTAGGCCCCTCAGGAGCCGGCGTTCCGCCTATGGCTCGGTCCATCTCGCGCCGGTAGGCGTCCGAGAGCCGGCGCACGCTGGCCAGGCGGCCAGCATTTTCGAGAAGCTGGAGGCGGCGTGCCTCCAGCGCCTCAGCGTCCGTGCCCTTGGGAATGGGCACCGTGAGGTCGCGCAGAGTTGCGTCGAGGGGATCTTGAGCATGCGCGTCCGAGTGCTCTCCGCTGTTGATGACGAGCACCTCCGTGACGGTGCTCCCGCCACTGTTCTCACGAGGAGGCGGCTCGTCAAAGACCACCATATTGGTGGGGAACGCGTCGAGCAACGCCGTGTCGGAGTCGACGATCATCGGATCGGTGGAGCCAATGGACTCCAGGTCCACAGCAGGCTCGCTGGTGACATGGAGCTGGTCGAGGAGGCTGACGAGGCGGCTCTCAGGGCAGCTAGTGCCCGCGTCGGAGGCCCGCTAGTCGGAGAGGTCGATCTCACCGACAAGGTCGGCGAGGTAGCTCGCCATGCAAGCAATCTCCATGTGCAGCATGTCAGAGCTGACGCCGTCGGGCGTGTCGGGCTGGCTTTGCTCGCCAGGAAGGAACAGGGTTCCCGTCCAGAGCAGATCTCTGGGAGACGGTGCACCTCGCCCCATGGTGGGCGCCAAATGTAGTGGGGTTGGCTGCGACATATGCCAACGGATGGCTTATCATAGTGGGAGCGAGTAGAATGTCGCCGGTGCCTGGAAGCGAGATAAGGCGTAGACACGTACGCCGGCGAACTTTACCCAGGTTGGGGGCTCTCCGTGGAGATAATACCCCTACTCCTGCTCTGCGGGGTCTCCGCATGATCACTAAGGCACTAGTGCTACAAGTCGCTCCTTAAGTTCTGTCTAGAGGTAGGAGAAGGCAAGGCTAGCTCTTCCCTGCCCTAGGTAACTGGCTAGTTCTATCAGGGTTGGAACCCTTTGCATGGGTGGCCTGGGGGGTTTATATAGGCCTACCCCCCAGGGGTACAATGGTAATCCGTTCGGGTGCTGGGCCCGGTTGTCAGTGTCTCCAGCCTCCGGCTTCTCCGCCGACCGTTGGGGCCCGCCGCCTGGTGGGCCCCGCCGACTGGTTGGTGGCTGCTTCTATAGCCGTGTCGTTGATGACGGGGGCTTGGTCATCTCAGTGTGGCTATAGTCCCGCCGCCTGGTGGGAGGCCACTGTAGCCACACCTGGTCTCATCAGCTTAATGGCATGCTTGCCTCGGGGCAAGGGACGGCCGCCTGCTAGAGGCCGGCCCCTCCCGAGTCCGTCTGGTTGAGCTTCCTCCATCTTCCACGGGGTCACTGCCCGATAGGGCCCGCCACCGGCAAGCCGTACCGACAGACCGTCGTGGGAACAGGACTCTACCTGCTCGGAGCGACGTCAGGGGGGACATGGCATAGTGCCCCGTCGTGCGGAGATCTCCGCCTATACAGAGCACTGTAGCCACGCCTGCCCGAGCATCGGGGGCGACGTGCTTCACTGTAGCCACGCTCTGACTTGCACTCTCGATGGGGGCTCGGTTGTCCCGAGGCCGCGCGGTGGCCGCCTGCTTGATGCCGCCCTCTCTAGAGGCCGGCCGGCAGGAGCCGGCCACTCGGAGCGCCGTGGGCTTGGGTTGGCCGCCCTCTGGCAGTGGGCCGTTGAGCCAGCCGGCTCCCAGAGGGCGGAGTTTCAGCTATGGTCCAGCTAGGTGGAGCTGGCCCAAAGTCTTGATAATTTCAGGGACTCGGGTGAGCCTACCCGTGGCCCATTACTCCAACAAGAAGCTTGAGCATTGAGATAAGAGTTTTTCTCATCCTCTAAAGATAATCTTTGGGGATCCTTTGGAGGAGAAAAACCCATATCTACAATTCGCTTTAAATTTGCGTCCATGACCCTAAAGAGATTAAGCATGCGAATTACCCAAACATCAAAATTTGTGCCATCGAAACTAAGAGTGTCATAGAATCCTAATCCCCTAGTCGACACCTTTACTCTCTAGGCGGTTAAGACTAACAAAGAAAGACGAGGCTCTGATACCAATTGAAAGATCGTGGATGTCGCCTAGAGGGGGGTGAATAGGCGCTTTAAAATAATTACGGTTTAGGCTTGAACAAATGCGGAAATAAACCTAGCGGTTAATTTGCCAAGCACAAAACCTACAACAACTAGGCTCACCTATGTGCACCAACAACTTATGCTAAGAAAGATAAACTACTAGGTGAAAGCAAAATATATGACAAGAAACAATATGGCTATCACAAAATAAAGTGCATAAGTAAAGAGCTCGGGTAAGAGATAACCGAGGCACGCGGAGACGATTATGTATCCCGAAGTTGACACGCTTGCGGATGCTAATCTCCGTTTGAAGCGGTGTGGAGGCACAATGCACCCCAAGAGGCCACTAGGGGCACCGTAATCTCCTCAGGCCCTTGCACAATGCAAGATGCCGTGATTCCACTAAGGGACCCTTGAGGGCGGTCACCGAACCTGCACAAATGGCAACCCTTGGGGGCGGTCACCGAACCCGTATACTTTGGCAACCCTTGGGGGCGGTCACCGGTAGCCATCAAATTGCTCGGGGCGATCTCCACAACCTAATTGGAGTCCCCGACGCTTGCCCGGAGCTTTACACCACAATGATTGAGCTCCAAACAACACCAACCATCTAGGGCGCCGAGGAACCTAAGAGGAACAAGCTCTAGGGTGCCCAAACACCCAAGAGTAATAAGCTTCTCAAACTTCACTTCCACGTATCACCGTGGAGAACTCAAACCTATGCACCATATGAAATGGGAAGGGCACACAAAATGCCCAAGTCCTTCTCTCTCAAATCCCACCGAATCAACTAATGCTAGGGAGGAAAATGAGAGGAAGAACAAGAAGGAGAACACCAAGAACTCCAAGATCTAGATCCAAGGGGTTCCCTTCACATAGAGGAGAAAGTGATTGGTGGAAATGTGGATCTAGATCTCCTCTCTCTTTTCCCTCAAAAACTAGCAAGAATCCATGGAGGGATTGAGAGTTAGCAAGCTCGAAGAAGGTCAACAATGGGGGAAGAACACGAGCTCAAAGGAAAAGGTTGAATGGGGAAGAAGACCCCCTTTTATAGGTGGGGAAAAATCCAACCGTTAGGCTCACAGCCCGCACAGAGCGGTACTACTGCTCCAAGGAGCGTTACTACCGCTAGGGCGATAGTACCCCTTTGAAAAACAACAGCGAGGAGGCAAAAGGCCAGTAGAACCACCGGAGCGGTACTACCGCTCGTCCTCACGGTACTACCGCTCGACCTCATGGTACTACTGTTAATGGTAGCGGTACTACTGCTTGCGAGCGGTACTAAAAAAATACTTCCGTGCCTACCTCCCCTGAGCAAAACATGAGATTTTGGTCCAGAGCGGTACTACCGCTTAGGAGCCATGGTAGTACAGCTCTGGAGCGCTACTACTGCTCAGGAGCCGCGGTAGTACCACTCTGGAACGGTAGTAAAATTTACATCCGCTCTAGCCGCGGTAGTACCACTGCAGCCTTTACCAAAACAGCCACAACTTCTGCAAACGGACTCCAAATTCAACGAAACCAAGTTTGTTGGAAAGCTAACGACATGGGATGGGATAACACAATCTTGATAGAAATATCAATAAGAATCAAATGAGAAAAGTCCCATAAGAAAATGGTGAGCAACCTTCCTCGGATAAGACCGGTAAAACCTCCAACACCAAAAACATCATAGAAGACGCATGCGAACTCCGTTTTTGATGAACTCAAGCTTGTCATAAAGATGACCATAAGCTCTAAGACTCGCAAAGAGAACCAAACAAGAACCAAGAAACATGATGCAAGGATGCAATGGTTTGAGCTCTCTACTAACGATACGATCAAGCTACCAACTTGAGAGCCCCCCTTGATAGTACGGCAAACGATCCTATAACTCGGTCTCCCAACTACCACCATGAGATCGGTAAAATAGAAAACCTATCAAGGGCAAACATTTTCCTTGCACATGGTACACTTGAGCTAGATGATGATGATCTTGACTCCCTCAAGTTGGACCACCTTTCTTGATTGCGTTGGCTCGATGAAGACTAGATGATTGCTCCCCCAGAGTACACTATGGGTGAGCAACTCTTCGGCTCATCTTCACAAGTCCATTGTCACCAAATGTATGGCAAGCTTCAAGCACTTGATCTCTTCATGATGCATCACTTGAACTTGCACACCGCATCCTAACCCCACAAAGAACTCTCACGAAGACCATGGGATAGTACACAAAGCGTAATTGACAATGTTTACCATACCATGGGATCACTTGATCTCTCTCGGTACATCTTCTACGCTTTGTGTGTTGATCAACTTGATTTACTCTTTGACTTAGTCTTGATCAACCTCTCACAAGACCAATCTTTTAGGTAATTCCTTGAATAGCACCTTGGTCGACACAAACTCTCCTTGAAACCAACACATGTACTCCAAGAAAAGCCTATGGACAAAACCATACCATGGGATCACTTGATCCCTCTCGGTACATCTTTTACGCTTTGTGTGTTGATCAACTTGATTTACTCTAGTCTTGATCAACCTCACAAGACCAATCTTTTAGGTAATTCCTTGAATAGCACCTTGGCCGACACAAACTCTCCTTGAAACCAACACATGTACTCCAAGAAAAGCCTATGGACAAAACCATACCATGGGATCACTTGATCCCTCTCGGTACATATTCTACGCTTTGTGTGTTGATCAACTTGATTTACTCTTTGACTTAGTCTTGATCAACCTCTCACAAGACCAATCTTTTATGCAATTCCTTGAATAGCACCTTGGTCGACACAAACTCTCCTTGAAACCAACACATGTACTCCAAGAAAAGCCTATGGACAAAACCTTCAAATATTACTCAAGGCAACCATTAGTACATAGAGATTATCATCAACTACCAAAACCAAACATGGGGGCACCGCATGTTCTTTCTGTTGGGGATCGTTGCAGAAATTAAAAAATTTCTATGCATCACCAAGATCAATCTATGGAGTAACTAGCAATGAGAGAGAGGGGAGTGCATATTCATACCCTTGAAGATCGCGTGTCGGAAGCGTTGCAAGAATGCGGTTGGAGGATTCGTACACGTAGCGATTCAGATCGGGGTCGAATCCTATCTAAGCACCGAACAACGGTGCCTCCACGTTCAACACACATGCAGCCCGGTAACGTCTCCCGCGCCTTGATCCAGCAAGGAGGAGGGAGAGGTTGAGGAAGAGGGCTCCGGCAGCAGCACGACGGCGTGGTGGTGATGGAGCGGCAGTTCTCCGGCAGGGCTTCGCCAAGCTCTTGCGGAGGAGGAGAGGTGTTGGGGAGGGGAGGGGCTGCGCCTTGGATGTGGTGCTGCAGCCCTCCCCTCGCCCCTCTATTTATAGAGAGAAGGGGGAAGGGGGCCGCCCCCCTCTAGATGAGATCTAGAGGGGGGCGGCGGCCAAGGGGGGGGGCTTGCCCCCCAAGCAAGGGGGCCGCCCCTTTAGGGTTCCCCCCCCAACCTTAGGCGCATGGGCCCAAGGGGGGGTGGCGCCCAGCCCTCCAAGGGGCTGGTTCCCTTCCCTCTGCAGCCCATGAGGCCCTCCGGGACCGGTGGCCCCTCCCGGTGGACCTCTGGAACCCCTCCGGTGGCCCCGGTACAATACCGATATGCCCCCGAATATTTCCGGTGACCGTATGACAACTTGCCATATATAAATCTTCACCTCCGGACCATTACGGAACTCCTCGTGATGTCTGGGATCTCATCCGGGACTCCGAACAACATTCGGTAATCACATACAAATCTTCCTAATAACCCTAGCATCATCGAACCTTAAGTGTGTAGACCCTACGGGTTCGGGAATCACGCAGACATGACCGAGACAGCTCTTCGGCCAATAACCAACAACGGGATCTGGATACCCATGTTGGCTCCCACATGTTCCACGATGATCTCATCGGATGAACCACGATGTCAAGGATTCAAGCAATCCCGTATACAATTCCATTTGTTAATCGGTACGTTACTTGCCCGAGATTCGATCGTTAGTATCCCAATACCTCGTTCAATCTCATTACTGGCAAGTCACTTTACTCGTTCTGTAATGCATGATCCCGTGAACAACTACTTAGTCACATTGAGCTCATTGTGATGATGCATTACTGTGGGCCCAGAGATACCTCTCCGTCATACAGAGTGACAAATCCCAGTCTCGATTCGTGCCAACCCAACAGGCACTTTCGGAGATACCTGTAGTGCACCTTTATAGCCACCCAGTTACGTTCTGACGTTTGGTACACACAAAGCATTCCTACGGTATCCAGGAGTTGCACCATCTCATGGTCTAAGGAAATGATACTTGACATTAGAAAAGCTCTAGCAAACGAACTACACGATCTTGTGCTATGCTTAGGATTGGGTCTTGTCCATCACATCATTCTCCTAATGATGTGATCCCGTTATCAATGACATCCAATGTCCATAGTCAGGAAACCATGACCATCTGTTGATCAACGAGCTAGTCAACTAGAGGCTCACTAGGGACATGGTGTGGACTATGTATTCGCACATGTATTACAGTTTCCGATCAATACAATTATAGCATGAACAATAGACAATTATCATGAACAAGGAAATATAATAATAACCATTTTATTATTGCCTCTAGGGCATATTTCCTACACTTTCAAGGGTGATGAATCGGAGGCTTATCTTCGTGAGATTATGTTGGCGATGTGGAGGCAAATTACATGGAAGAGGACATGGACCATGACATTCCATAAAATAGGTCCTATGCAGGGGACTCGGTAGGACGAAGGCCCGGATGAAGAAATATATGAGGATGGTTTGACGGCTAAAGAAGCCAATGCTTTCAAGAAGGTAATAGGCCGGGATCACAAGACATCATTGTTCCATGATGTAAGCCTAGCCGATAAGGCGGTTGTCGATGGTGGCACAAGTAAATTCTTGCACCAAGGTTAACTTCAAAGCGAGATATGGTGGCAATTGTGTATGTTGTTAGTGAAGGAACAGTCTTTGAAAGCTTGGTAGAGCTTCAAATATGGGTCAAGGACTATGCAGTTAAGTTTCATCGACCATTCGTTGTGGCCAAGCAAACTCCAAATTGCATTGTATGGTAAAATGTGAGGAACACAAGAAGCATTGCTCTTAGGTTATCCGTGCACGATGTGTGAAAGGCGGCCCCAAAGGAAGATTACAAGTTCCGTGTTTCACCACTGATGTAGTGGCAAGGATATTGATGAGGCCAATGTAAAGGATGCTCGTCGTCAATTGGCCTCCAAATTCATTGCATATCGATTTTCACCCTCCATAAAGATACTCCCAACATATCCCATTGGGGCGTTGATGGAGATGATGAAGGGGGTTTTTGGGTAGACGGTGAAGAACGGGAAGGCATGGAAGGCCAAGCAACCCGCCTTTGAGATATTGTACGGTGGTTGGGAATAATCATACTCCGCCTCGCAATCGTGTTGAAAGCAATGGCAGCAGAAAATCCGGGCATGTATTATGTGGTGGAGCCAGATTGCGTGAGAACAAGGATATACAACGATGCACTCGTTCAAATATTTGGACGTGCATTCTGGACTTTTGAGCCATGCATTAGAGCCTTCAAGCATTGTAGGCTGGTTATGTATGTGGATGGCACATTTCTGACCGGCCAGTTCAAGGGCACATTGTTGATCACCGTTGCTAATGATGGTGGTGACAAATTGGTTCCATTATTGGCTTTCGCTTTGGTGTCGACGGAGAACAATGACAACTGGGGGTGGTTTCTTAGTCTAGTGAGGACCAAGGTAATTGGACCTCAAAGAGAGGTTTGCATCATCTCGGGCCGCCACCTAGGGATACTCAATGTAGTGGAGATTGACATTCCAGGACATCCTCGCATGCATCATATATAGTGCATGAGGCATTTTGT
This sequence comes from Triticum dicoccoides, assembly GCF_002162155.2. NCBI lineage: Eukaryota > Viridiplantae > Streptophyta > Magnoliopsida > Poales > Poaceae > Triticum > Triticum dicoccoides. Next base: position 642,743,161 of record NC_041393.1, read on the forward strand.
GTCTAACTTTTACCGGGCATGTGGAGACAAGGAATTGTGTGACCTTCTCCATGATTGTTGTCTCACATTCACCACTAGACATTTCGAGAAATTGTGGGACAAAGTGTATGCCAAAGCAAACAATGGTGGCAAAGATTTCCTAAATAGGAACCTTGCTGATAAAGGGAAGTGGGCACAGGCTTTTGACAATGATGGAGTGAGGTATGGTGACATGACAAACAACATGGCTGAATGTTCCAATATTACCCACCGCTCCATATGGTTCCCAGGTCACCTATAAACAAAGATTAAAAAAACTACATTGTTAGTATGATTTTTGGAAAACAGAAGAAACCAAAGAGACAAAGCAACAATCTACTAAGATAACCTGCTCCGGGGTCATGATGTCGAGCTCGTTGCAGTAGTGCAAATACATGGTCTTTGAATTGCAAACAAAACCTTCAACCTTGTCCCACTTATACGCCCATGTAGGCATACGGTCCGGGTCATCATGATCATCCCACAGCTCGTAAACCTTTGGTGTCGGTCACCCCACTGGCAAGTGCTCCCAACTCCAAATTGATAAGAGAAGCATCAGACCACCGATGTTGGCTTCCTTTGACCCTGTGGCGTTTCTTGGATTCGCGCCCCTACGGCACGCCTCGTCCAGCTACACACAAACAAGAAATTTGTCATTACAAACTAAAATTTGTACATGGTGAACACACTATTACAAGCAAAACTACTTACCTGACGATACAAATAAGCCAGCGTTGCCGTACCTAACTGAGTCCATGCTCCCACCCAACAAACAGCTTAAGCCACATAAATGAAACGATCATGCCAGTGTCGTCAGAGAAAAGAGTCCGGCTAACTACATACCACAAGTATGCGCTGGTACACTATTGCACTATTTCATCGCCCGCATCAAACGGGCAAACCCCAAAGTTGACAGCAATCCAATGATAACTTGCAGCAGCGGACTTCCTTTGCACCCCCGGCTCCCTCCCTATGAGTCCAACCATAATCTCACGCCATCCATCAGAATCTGTGCTAAAACAAATTGGTTCTCCTTTGATGGGAAGTCCAGTGATCAGAGAAACATCCTGCAAAGTGACCGTCATCTCCCGAGCATATAAGTGAAAAGTATGTGTCTCAGGGCGTCATCGGTCAACGAGTGTCGTGATCGCACAAGGGTTCATCTTCGGCATCGAACGAGACACGAGTGAGATGGAAGGGAGAAGCCCGGTCTTCCGAATATAATCCATGTATCGCTCGTCATACTCCATCTTTTCATGAACCGAGCCGGACCTTAGGTGAAGCTGATAAAAAAACCTTCCTTCATCTGACATGAACCATCCACGATGCAGGTCGTACGATGGATGGATAAGAGAAGCCATCCTACAAAACTAGAAATGTATATCGTAAGCCCTATTGTCATTTGCAAACATATGTAAGAACATACATGTGCAAATGTCCATATCCATACAATAATTTCTTTTACACCAAATTGGTACATACATGTGTAAGCATTCATCAATAAAGTGTCTATTAACAAATACAAGTCCTAGTTCATACCTAAAATTTCACTAAACATACTAATCCTATCATGTCCCCAACCATGCCATAAACAAAATCCCTAGTCATACCTACAAATTTCCTCACCATGCAAATACTAACAAACCCCTATCCATACACCATCAAATACCTCACAGATCCCCATCCATACATCATTTCAATCTAACAAATCCCTAAAAAGAGTATGAAGTAGGGTTTCTCCAATGCGGGTATTTTGACCAATAAAACAAGAGGAGAGGGAGAGGAATACCTTGAGGATGGGAAAGGGAATAAGATCCACCCTTTTCCCCCTTCGATCCAGCACTTCAGCCCGCGGATCTGAGAGGAGGGATAGAGGGGCGACGGGGGAGGGGGGGGGTCCGAGGGAACAAAATAAGAACAGGCAAGATCAGAGAAGAAAGGAAGGGGCGGTGTGGATAAGAACGAAGGGGCATGGCGCCCTGGCCCAAGGCGCCATCCAACTAACCATAGTGCTCCCCGGCGGGGCGTTATGCTCCATCAACCGGGTCCGCTTACAGTCGACGTGGCAGGTCAGCGCATTCCCATGACGCCCTTGACCAGGGCGTCGTGTTGTTTAGCATGGCGCCCCGGGTGCGGGCGTCCTGCAGGTAGGGCCATTTTGTGAAATTTTTTTAAAGGAGGGTCATTCATGCTGAAGTTTGGTCAAAGGGCCAGATTTGTAGTTTTTCACGCGTGTGCTCGAGCTGCTCGGCACTTGAGGTGACGGCTAGCAGCGAAGCGACGGCGGGACGGTTCGGCTCCGCGCAGCACCACATTCTTCTGCCCGCATCGTGTTTTCTGTCCCTAGGCAACAGAGAAGCACCACTCGAGAAAGAAGCACTGCTGGATATGTCATCGTCGTGTGTATTCTGTTCGTTGGTTCGTTCGTTCTGATGATGCTTTCTAGCTGCTAAAACATTTACTTGCATCCTTTAGCACATACGGAGTACTCCTACATATATGAACAACTGAACACGGATGCACAGAGCAGAACCTGCAGAACGAAGTTGGAGTGATCACATGACTCTGACACTCCATCTCTCTCGAGACGCACACTGAATTCAAACAAATTGTGTCACACCCATTAAAAAAAATCACTCTTTAAGAAAATGGTAATCCGTAAAAGCTTCTCACAAGCAAAGCTAAGGAGCTCTCGCGTACTATTTTCTCATTTCCCTATATATTCCTGTGTGGCTACTTAAGGAGTAAAGTAAAACACAACAACCATCTCTGCACTCTGCTTTTCTGGTGTGATTTTGTAGGCTCAGACCTATATATAATGCTTTACACTCAAGAAACCAGGTATTTTATGTCAAACTGCTAGACTAACTATACCCATGGCCAAGCGGCATGTTGCCTGCCTCCGATGCAAAGGCCAGGAAGATCTTCTCCCGTGTATCTATTCTTGCCACCATTATATGATTCCGAGGTCCGACGAGCTATGTCTACTGCGCAGAGCAAAGCTAGCTATTCACACATTTGGATCACCGCTCGTCTTGATCTGCAGAAACCGATAGCGAGAGCGGTGGTAAGCACGGGTATAAAGATCAGTTAATGTTCTCACTAGAGAAAAAAGAGAAGCGATGGCGTGGATCTCTGATATTTTTCGGTAACAAACCTGGATGATCAGACGATGTGCACACCGGATTGTGGAGGTTGCCCTTGTTGCTGCCTATCACCGCTGTTCTCGCTCACGGCGTTACTCCCAGACTCTGGATGCTGCCCTTCGTTCGCAGGCTGAGGCTGCGTCTGAGCTAACCGCTGGCTCCTCCTAGATCTCCACCTCATGCCCTCCACTAGCAGTGAGTTCGTACTGATAGCGATCCCGAACCCGGTGAATGATGAGAGTAGGACCGCAAGGACTGCATTCACTTTTAGCTGCAAGTTTAGTGATAAACATTAAGAGGTGCTGTAAACGCGTTGTATCTGCATCGGATGTAATTATGGGAAGAAGCTTCATACCACATTGTAAAAGATATGAGCAAACAGGATCACGATAGCAAACTGGAAGGATGCATAGGCCCATAGGTAGCTCTTGGTCACTGAAGGAGCAAAGAAGATTCGGATTATAATGTTGACAAGAAGTCCACTACATAACAGATAAATAACCCTAAGCAAATTGGCACAACAGTCCGACTGCAGCACTACTGGAACCGAATGTGCCACCATTGACACTTAATATACACTCATGATTTACTCATTTTTTTCAGCAAACTCAACACTAATTTGAGTTAGAAATTGGAAGGCGCAGTAGTAAAACACTAGAATTTTGGTCTTTCACTGCATGCACAACACTGAAGAGCCTGTTTACTATCTCAAATTCTCAATAAAATATCTAGTGTTCGTCATGCTGGAAATGCTTCTTACAGTAGCAAAAATGGCCCAAATAATAGAGTATTCTTACTTACCCATAGTGGATGCTATCATGGAAGAAAGGAGGCCCAACACACATGAGAAAGGCAATGAAATTGCCAGTGCACGTGACTGCAAATCAGTAACCTGTTCCAGTGAAAGAGTAGATGCAATTTAGATGGCTTTCACAGAACTGGAGAAAAGGTTGAGTTACATTCAAGTGAACTGGTAAAGAAACAAGCAAGGAACACATACCAGAAGTTGTTCCAAGAAACAGAAGTAGGCAAGCATGCTAACCATCACTAAAATTGGAATGTCCTGCCAAAATCTGCAAGAAACTGGAAGTATCAGATTTTGCCAAACATGCAAACTCATCAATCAATATTTGCTGTTTTCTACTCCCTCCGTGCCATAATATAAGAGCGTTTTTCACACTAGTGTAGTGTAAAAAACGCTCTTATATTATGGGACGGAGGGAGTAACTTCTAAGAGTAGATCAATCACAAAAATTACTGGAAAATACATTTGAAGTTAGTTTTCCCTTCTCTGTTTCAGAAAGTGCACATAACCAGGAGAAAACAGTAGCATTCCTACCTATCAATCCAGATAGCATTGAACCTAAAAGTACTCTGTATTTGCGAACCAAATTATTCTCTCAAGCATTCGTACCTGTACTGTTGAGCTGCTCTTTGCTGAGCACCGTTTGCTAGTCGCCTGGTAACGGTTTGAGTCGGAATTCTCATCAGAGTCACAGGCAGATTCTTAACTTCTTGTCTGCAGACATCACATATCTTGTTACCCTTGATGCTAAACCATTTGACAGCACAATCTTGGTGCGCGAGGGCAAGCTCTCCTTTGCAGCTGCACTCCATTTTAAGTGTCTCTCCGCCTTCGTTGAGTTCAACAAAACAAATTCTGCAGACTGCCTCTTCTTCAGGAATATCTTCACCTCCATCTTCAGGACCTGACAAGGACGACTGGAATGAACAAATGCTGCTTCCGGAAGGAAACGGTTTGGTCTAAGAAAATACCAGAGTAAAGATTTAAAGAGAGTAGATACCGTCAGCTGTTTCTTCAATGACATCAGTTGGTACAACTGTATCAGCTGGAACAGGTCGCGGAGTTGCTGGAATCACACGGATGACACCCAGTGAATCTGCTCTCCTCAAACTCCTGTTTTTACGATTTCCTGGTACTGAAAGTGATCGCCTAATTTGTGCTTGAACTTCTTGTTTCTGACAACATCATAAAACATACATTTTAAAAAATAGGACCTTTGCAAAATTGCAATTTGCTTAAGACAGTGCAAGACCTCATTTCCAACTGGCCTGTGTAAAAGGTATATAATCTCGCATTTATCTGGATACAGCAGAAAATATGTATGTACTTACAGATGTAGTTGGGTGGTCGACTATCTGAATTCCCGGAGAAGCTTTATCAGAGGTTCCAACAGGTGTGACTGGCAAAGAATAGGTACGTTTTGCCGATAATGAGTTAATGACCTTTCTGAAAGAGAAAGATCCTGGTTGAGTTGGATTATCCAGCGACCCTTCCGACGCCGTCCCAGGAAGTAGGAGGATTGTCCGGTCACCTTCCTGTGCTGAATTCCTTAACCTGAAACTCTGCTGCTTGATAGATGACTTTGGTCTAGCTGAGTTAGGCCTTGGTGGCAGTCCGGCTCTTGTCGAACTGGGGCTGGCGGATATATTAATCCTCGTTGAAGTAGGTATATGGTTATCCAAGGTCCTTGTTGGTATTTGCAAAGAAAGGTTTGGCCGTCGCGAATTCTGCCCCTGTGCACTTTGGGCAGTGTCATCCTGGTCTTGTGCCTACATGGTCAAGCAAAGAACGAAATTAAATTGAGCTTGTAAAACTAATGGAATAGAAAGAAGAGCAAGACATCGAAAGATGTGAGAGACGCATCACGATTCTTGAGCCGATACACTTAACATCAAGCTCAGGGCACTCATCTTATAGGTTGTAAACACATGGGCTAGCAACATCAGATGTTCTCTTTCAGTGATCTTCCACACAGTCTAGAACTCCAAATTCAGTAACTCAGACACTGATAAGAAACACGAATCTGAGGAGTGTGACAACACCTTCACCATGACCCATGAGTCTACAGAGGAGCATGGCTTAAAATAAAACACCTACCCGAATGATCATACCATTTGTAATGCTAATAACTGAAAGCTGGTCCTCTGTTCCTAAGGCAACAATGTATCCAGCTGTTTTTTTTTTCTTTTCTTTTTGTGATGAACAATTTATCCACAGCTAACTATGCAGAACAATCGCACTAGTAGCCACATGGACACAAATCGAGCAAGCCGTTTCAGTGTCGCAAATTCTTGAGAAACTGTCAGGAAACCTGATAACAGACGCTAGCTACTGCTATAGTTGTAGGTCATGTGAGGACAGTGACAGACGGGCATGGAAACCATGGTAGGCACACACAGGGCCCGTCTACCACAATTGAGGAAAGCCGCTTTGGTTAAAGGAAAATATCAAGAAACAGATCGATCCTCCACTAGCAATTGAACTCGCCACGACAGAAAAAAGGGAAATCAAAGGAGCGCCGAAAGATCCGCGATTCACCGCCGAAGCTCGCATCTCCCGATGAAGCAGGAGCAGGCGAAATTAAGCGAACACCGAATTATCCGCAGAGTTTAACGGGAAACAGAGCCGAGCAATCAGGACTCGTAGATGGTAAACGAACGGCAGCACAGGCACGAGCAGTCAGCAGAGCGCCGCAGAATTCACGCAGAGAAAGCAACGGAGGTAGTGGAGGCCGGGGTGTAGAAGAGCGGGGGTGGTCGGGATCTCACCGCGCGGTCGCCGGAGCGTGGCGGCGGCGGCCCGTCGGCGCGGTCCATGGGCGCCGTCGCGGACAATTCGATGCGGTGCCTTTGGCGCAGAGCGAGACGGGGGCGATAGAGAGTGAGGGACGAATCGTGGGGAAGGAAAGAAGGAAGGAGGTGTGGCGTTGTCGTTGGGAAGCAGCTGCACTGCTGCTGCGGAGGCTCGGGTAGGCAGGGGAAGTCCGGCGGAAGCAGAGCTTTGCGGGTGGGACTGGGCGGCCCCTTTTTCCTGTTTCGCCCTCGGGTTTCCTACTTATCGAAGAAAACTAGAGCCACCACACACCCACCTCTCGCTCTCGACTCTCGGCAGGCAAACTTGTCTCAGAAAACAGAAAAAGTCTCAGCAGTCAGCAACCAAACTACTCCTAAGCGGCAATCTTTCTTTAAAGAAGCAATATACTGCTCAATAAAGTACACGGAAGAGTACATGACACTGTTCAGAACGTGCTCATAAGTACAGTCGCGGGTTGTACGTATTCCTTCATTCTGAAGCAAGCAACCTATAATGCAATGTATTGTAGTCGAGCTGCATGGTCTGGATCCTCAGTTGGTAAGCAGAGAGAGTAGTACTGCTAGTATTGTTGTCCACTCAAGGTTGGGTTCGTAGACTATAGCGCAGCCGTCAAATCTCGGAGCCACGCCAGTGGATTGTGCAACGATAATTCAAAAGAAAAAGTGGGTCGTACAGTGGCTGAAATGCCTTTGGTCGAAAATGACCCGCGGTCTGTAGCCTGTTCCCGTGGCCGTGGGAAAGAGGCGCGAGGTGTGTGAGCCGAGAAAAGCGGCCGCCTCTCCGCATCCGCTGCCACGGGCGCCGGAGAAATCCTTGGACCGCTGCCTGCGAGACTACTACCTGTGCGTGCGCCGCTGCCACGGAAGCGAACGGCCCGCGAGCGGCGGATCGCAATCGCATGGCGGGGGTTGGGCTCGGACGCTCGCGTTGGCCGCGCCGCGCCGCGCCGCCGTTCTTGAACGGCGGCGTCCGAGCGACCATAATCTAGTGACCGGAGTAGTACTGTACAAACAAACTGCCACTCCCTCCAAGAAACAGACTGCCTTTCTCTGTCCGCCGTGCGATCGAACTGGCCAAAACAGTGGCCTCTTACTTTGATCTTTTCTTCCCGGGACGACGGACGGATCGGCTTTGGATCGCGCTTTACGCGACAGTGGCCGCTTACTCGGACAGCGGGCGCTCCCCCGTCTAGTCTAGCTTAATCAGCCGCTTATTCGGCAAGGTTTAGAGATAAGTTTATTGCCAGCCGCCCATTGTGGAGCCTGACGAGCACCGCCGCTTTGAATAGTGACGCGGACACACTGCAGTGACATGGACAACCGGGCATATGCGTATACCGACACGCATGAAGGAGTGCGCTTTTTCTCGTTTGGGAGCGTATCATTGACAGTGACAACTGATTAACACGAAATCTATGGATCACTAGCTAGGTGAGTCGATCGGGTCATCAGCGTTTTCTGGAACACCGTGACGTCTGGGCAATTACCTTGGTTGCATCGGTGGTCGTTTCCATGCGGAACCATCCAACTGAAACTACGGTTTATATTTTACTTTTCGTTATAGAAAATTTATACAATAAATACTAATAAGAAGTTTTTTTTTTGCGGGGAAAATACTAATAAGAAGTTAATAAAAGGGTTTAAGCTTCATGCATTTGCTCATGGAGTCGTTGGTTACAAATGTTATGCATGTGTTTGATTGGTGTGCTTACAATTTCTCAATGCGTGATGTAACTTGAAAAGGTTAAATAAAAAATAATACGTATGATATAGATTGAAATTGAGGGAGCGTAATATTGTATAAAACCACTTGAGTATGAAATGGAGCGTAATAAAAAACAATTCCATGGAGCATAATATTGTATGAAATTGAGGGAGTGTAATATTGAGGGAGCGTGATGTAACTTGAGTATAATATGATTATATAAAATGTTTTCGAAGATGCGTCAAATTGGTTTTGTCCTTTAAAGTTGTGATTTATTATCTCAATTAAGCACTAAAAATACTATCATATGCTAACTCAATAAAATATATGAATAAATATAAATTAATGAAACCCGAATGTATCCTGGGCCAGTTGTAGCCTCTGCTATCAAGAGTAGTGAGTTTATAATATAAAAAATCTTCTGGTATTTAAATTTAACCGTGTTAATATGAATGGAATAACAAAATCATTTCACTGGAATATCAACGAAATAGGAAATGCATTTATTGAGTGATAAATAAATAAGTTATTTTTATTAATGTCGTTATTTATGATATCTTGGTATTTTCAATCTCAAAATTTATACACCCTCCATCCCAAAATAAGTGTCTCAACTTTGTACTAACCTTAATACAAAGTTGTACTAAAGTCGAGACACTTATTTTGGGACGAAGGGAGTACAATATATTAGTCCATGACTAAATAACATCCAGTAGAAATGAAGACATGTTGTATTATAATCTTCAACAAGAACATCCGACGATAATATTTTCTACCTTATGTTGTACATGAACAAACTACATGAAAAAATAAAATATATATTTGTTCATAATAAAATTAAATGGCAGCACACGATGCACCGAAAACCACGGTGATAGATGTGTTTTCTAATAATAGTTAAATGACTCGTTGTTAAAAAAATAAAAATTGCAATGCAAACTGATATTTCGTACAACAAATGTCCTCAAGAGCATAACGAACCAATCACATATTGTAATAAGATACAGTCGGAACGAAATATTATACTAAATAAACAAACATGACAATCAACAATAAGGAGACAACATTGTGAAATAATTACAATGGCTTGATATACCAATTACACAATGGATACCATTGAAGGTGGAGATCTGGACGAAGATAATGCATCATATGTTTCCTTGGTGTTGACAATACATACACAAGTTCTCTCGGTGGAGATGGTGGAATCAAAAAATCTAGCCCCTACGGGTGAAGGAGTGCCTTTTCTGTATTGCCGCCATGATAAAATCTATCGAATTTTTGATTAAGATTGCAGGGCAAGACATACACATGGTAGAAAGGGCGTCCAAGAGGGGCCACTAGGTGCTCGAGTAGCGCACCCCATGGCTAGGCGATCCATGAGTATTGTGCTTGCACTTTGAGCTTTAGCCCGAGGTTCCAGTCTATCTGCCAGGTTCAGTTCATCGTGAAAGTTCAACATTATTTTCCCATATGAAAAGGAAAGTGGAGACGGAGAATGATTTGTGGTACACTGTCTTATGCAACAGGGTGGTGACACGCAACTTCATATGTGTTACTCCAGCCTCCACCATATTATGACCATATGAGACTAGAAGTTGCACAACTATCATACGATTCAATATGTTTGTTGAGATTTTCTAGTTTTTTTTAGATTCTCCAGGGTTAACTCAGTTCCATTTCATATATTAAGTCATAAGAATGACCACAGTTCTCCAATAGTTCAATTAAGGGAATAAAAATGTAGCACTCGCATAAAGTACTATTTATGTGCCTTTGAGCTCATCTATATCTATCTATACCACGCGGTCACCCCTCAAAAAACGCATTCCACATCCGAATACCTCAAAACCATATTACTACATGCAACGTGCAACATAATCTAAGCGGAGCTCGTCCGGTTCCGCTCCCCGCTCGCCCGGCTCCGGCCTGGCCATGTCTGGCGGCCGGTTGCGCTTCTCAGAGTGTTGGTCCAGTCGCCGACAAGGTAGGGTAGGGCATGGGACACGAGCCGGCTCACGTGACTCAAGGCGTCGTCGTCTCCCATGCCCTACTCTTCCTCGTCGCAGCCCGGAACCCGAACGGTGCCGGTGGACGTCAGATCGATGAGGGATCCGTCTGGGGACGAGCCACCGACGTTCACCACGATGCGGTTGCGACGCCCGGACTGATGCGCCATACGGGGCACCGAAGAATGCAACTCTACCTCGCCGACGTTCGCCGCCGCGAGGGCTGCCACCGCATCCCGCGCCTGATGCCTTGCACGGCGGGCACGCCGTGCCATGGCCTCATGGGACGATGGTGCATCCCGAATATCGGCCCACTGTCGGTGTCAAAACCAGCAGATCTCGGGTAGGGGGTCCCAAGCTGTGTGTCCTAGGATCGATGGGTAACATGAGACGAGAGACACGGTGTTTACCCAGGTTCGGGCCCTCTCTAAGAGGTAGAACCCTACTCCTGCTCGATTATATTCGATGTGTATGATTACAGAGTTTATCTACCTCGAGATCATATTTTGTGGTCTAAAACCTAAGGGTATGATGAATAATGTCATAATCATCTATCGACTAGCCAGGCCCTGGCTTATATAATGTACCAGAAGCCTAGGATAACAAGAGTCCTAGTCGAATACGTTGGTGGAGAGGAGTCCTTGTCTTGATCACCAAGTCTTGTGGAACCTTCCTCGTGTATGCATCGGCTTTCCGAACTGGCCCATGAGTGAACGGCCATGGGGGTCCTCGGCCCAATCCCACTGATCGGGAGACGACGTGGTGAGTACCCCTTTGTCCAGGACACCGTTAGTAGCACCCTGAACCGGTCTTCAAGTTGGAGACGCTCCTCAATTCTTCCGAACTGTTCTTCATCTTCTGTCGTCGTTCTTGAAAACTGATTCAACAAATCTTCTCATCTTCGATCTTGAGGATCGCCAAAGTGAATCCGAAGAACTTACACGTCGGGTATCCGAGGAGCCCATTTAAGTTATCGGCCTTTATCAATGCCTTGTTATTTTTTACGCCACACCTTGGGTTCGAAGTGTTTCTCGTGCGGCAGTGTCCTCTTGCAGCCGAGAACCAATGCCGAACTGCATTCGAGGTATCTTTTGCAGCCGAGAACCAACGCTGGACCGCTTCCGAGCTCCAACGCTAGAATGTATCCGAGCTCCAACGCCGGAGTGTATCTGATGTGTCATAGATTACCTCGGTCTTGAAAAAGTTAAAAGGGTTCAAACGAGCTTAATGCCGGAGATGCCCTCTATGGAGCCAGCCACTTGCAACCGAGCTTTATGCCGGACTACTCCCGAGGTATATTTTGCAGTCGAGCACCAACACCAGACTATATCCGAGGTGGTGCACCACCTCAGCCATGGGCTGGTTTTTATGAAATTAATTCCGATTTGTGCAATGTATTTTCTGCCGAGATGTATAGCCAGTAGCCCTCAAGGTGCGTGTTGGCCTAATATCCGGGATGCGCCTAAAGGATAAAATCAAACCGCTGACCCCAGTAGCCCCTGAGACTCACGTCGATTCGTGAAATCGGCCTGAGGATCAATTCCCATGTCGGTAGCATACTTAGGAATAGAAATGCGGTGTAATATATTAGAAGAAATAGTGATCGGCGAACGGGCCTTTGAGAGAGGGTCTTGAGAAGTTGCCGTAATATATTAGCTTGATGCCGGATAGGTCCAGATGGTACCTATTGTTGTCCAAAGACACGTTTGCCCATAGTTCGGTCAAGCCGAACACCGAGCACTTTGAATTTTCTGCATTGAATAGGTAATGCAGTAGCCCCCGAGACACTGGTCGGGTGGCAACATGTTGTCTACTACACAACCTTCTTCTTGTAGATGTTGTTGGGCCTAAAAGTGCATAGATTTGTAGGACAATAGCAAATTTCCCTCAAGTGGATGACCTAAGGTTTATCAATCCGTGGGAGGCATAGGATGAAGATGGTCTCTCTCAAACAACCCTGCAACCAAATAACAAAGAGTCTCTTGTGTCCCCAACACATCCAATACAATGGTAAATTGTATAGGTGCACTAGTTCGGCGAAGAGAAGGTGATACAAGTGCAATATGGATAGTAGATAAAGGTATTTGTAATCTGAAATTATAAAAACAGCAAGGTAGCGAGTGATAAAAGTGAGCACAAACGGTATTGCATTGATAGGAAACAAGGCCTAGGGTTCATACTTTCACTAGTGCAAGTTCTCTCAACAATAATAACATAGATAGATCATATAACAATCCCTCAGCATGCAACAAAGAGTCACTCTAAAGCCACTAATAGCGGAGAACAAACGAAGAGATTATGGTAGGGTACGAAACCACCTCAAAGTTATCCTTTTTGATCTATCTATTCAAGAGCTCGTAGTAAAATAACATGACGCTATTCTTTCCGCTCAATATATCATAGAGTTCATACTAGAATAACACCTTAAGACACAAATCAACCAAAACCCTAATGTCACCTAGATACTCCATTGTCACCTCAAGTATCCGTGGGCATGATTATACGATATGCACCACACAATCTCAGATTCATCCAACCAACACAAAGTACTTCAAAGAGTGCCCCAAAGTATCTATCGGAGAGTCAAGAAAACATGTGCCAACCCCTATGCATAGGTTCATGGGCGGAACCCGCAAGTTGGTCACCAAAACATACATCAAGTGGCACGTGAAATCCCATTGTCACCATAGATAAGCACGGCAAGACATACATCAAGTGTTCTTAACTAAAGACTCAATCCGATAAGGTAACTTCAAAAGGAAAACTCAATCCATTACAAGAGAGTAGAGGGGGAGAAACATCATAAGATCCAACTATAATAGCAAAGCTCGTGATATATCAAGATCGTGCCATAGAGAGAACATGAGAGAGAGAGATCAAACACATAGCTACTTGTACATACCCTCAGCCCCGAGGGTGAACTACTCCCTCCTCGTCATGGATAGCATCGGGATGATGAAGATGGCCACCGGTGAGGGATCCCCCCTCCGGCAGGGTGCCGGAACGGGCTCTCGAGAGGTTTTTGGTGGCTATAGAGGCTTGCGGCGGTGGAACTCCCGATCTATCTTCTTCCTGGATGTTTTTAGGGTACGTGGGACTATATAGGCGAAAGAAGTCAGTCGGGAGGTGCTCGAGGGGCCCACGAGACAAGGGGGCGCGCCCAGTACAGGGGGCGCACCCTCCTATCTCCTGGCCTCCTCCAGACTCTTCTGACGTGAACTCCAAGTCTCCTGGGTGATATTCTTCCAAAAAATCACGCTGCCGAAGGTTTCATTCCGTTTGGACTCCATTTGATATTCCTTTTTTTCGAGATACTGAAATAGGCAATAAAACAACAATATGGGCTGGGCTTCCGGTTAATAGGTTAGTCCCAAAAGTAATATAAAAGTGTATAATAAAGCCCGTAATCATTCAAAACAGATAATAAAATAGCATGAATGCTTCATAAATTATAGATACGTTGGAGATGTATCAGCATCCCAAGCTTAATTCCTACTCGTCCTCGAGTAGGTAAATGATAAAAGAAAGAATTTATGAAGTGTGAATGCTAGAAGGCGCACAAGTTTGATCAATGATAATTACAATCACCTTTTCTAGCATGATTATATGTCATAACAGTAGTTCATCTCATAAAACTTTTCACGAACAAGTAACAAGCTATTCACATGTTAAAGCATAGATCATAAACTTTCTTGAAACCTAGCATACTTCATTCTTAGTCATCAAACAATTGCAATTCATCTTATTTTCAGGAATAACAAACTCCACATACTAAACTACCATAAAGTCTTCTACAATTGCTAACACTAACGCAATACTAACGGTTATGGAGTTTTAATCGGACACTGAGAAAGATAGGGGCTTATAGTGTTGCCTCCCAACGTATTCACCTTTGGGTGATGTGAACAATAATAGTTCATGCTAACTTACATCCAATTGGATATATATATCAGGATCACCCCAACACAAAGTGCTTGCCAAAGGATAAAATGAAAAAGGGAAAGGTGAAGATCACCTTGACTCTTGCATAAAGTAAAAGACATAAAGTAAAAGATAGGCCCTTCGCAGAGGGAAGCAGAGGTTGTCATGCGCTTTTAGGGTTGGATACACAAAATCTTAATGCGAAAGAACGTCACTTTATATTGCCCCTTGTATATGGACCTTTATTATGCAGTTCGTCGCTTTTATTGCTTCCATAACAAGATCATACAAAGCTTATTTTCTCCGCACTAATAAGTCATGCATATTTAGAGAGCAATTTTTATTTCTTGCACCGATGACAACTTACTTGAAGGATCTTACTCAATCCATAGGTAGGTATGGTGGAATCTCATGGCAAAAACTGGGTTTAAGGATAATTGGAAGCACAAGTAGTATCTCTACTTGGTGCAAGGAATTTTGGCTAGCATGAGGGGGGGAAGGCAAGCTCAACATGTTTGAATGATCCATGACAATATACTTTAACTGAGATGTGAGAAAAACATAACCCATTACGTTGTCTTCCTTGTCCAACATCAACTCTTTAGCCTGTCATACTTAATGAGTGCTCACAATTATAAAAGATGTCTATGATAGTATATTTATATGTGAAATCTCTCTTCCTTCAATATTCTTTCATGAATTGTTCAAATGACCAATACAATGCTTGCTAACCTTCAATAAATTTACAACCTCTACTTCTTAGATGTGAAGTCATTACTCCCCATGGGATAAGCAAACAAGACATATATAATTTCAGATTTATGACAATCAACTCATTCAACAATTTACTCATAGAATATAAGTGAAGCACACGAGTAAATGACAAGCTACTCCAAAAAGATATAAGTGAAGATCAATGAGTAGCTAAATAATTATGTAACTACGTGAAGACTCTCTCCCAATAAAGAATTTCAGATCTTGGTATTTATTCAAACGGAAAGCAAAGCAAAATAAAATTACATTGCAAGGATATCACAACTCATGTGAAGAAGCAAAAACTTAGGCTCAACCGATACTAACCGGTGATTGTTTGAAGAAGAAAGGTGGGATGCCTACCGGGGCATCCCCAAGCTTAGATGCTTGAGACTTCTTGAAATATTATCTTGGGGTGCCTTGGGCATCTCCAAGCTTGAACTTTTGTGTCTCCTTAATTCCTCTCATATCATGGTTTCTCTTTTTATCAAAAGCTTCATCCACAACAAACTCAACAAGAACTTGTGAGATAGGTTAGTATAAACCAATGCGAAACCTTATCATTTTCTACTGTAACAAATCACTTAAATTATTATTCAACATTGCATATGAAATGTGTCTGCATATTTAATACTCCTATCCTCAAATAGAATCATTAAACAAGCAAACATACGCAAACAATGCAAACATAACAGCAATCTGCCAAAACAGTACAGTCTGTAAAGAATGCAAGAGTATCAATACTTACCTAACTCCAAAAATTATGAGAGAAAATTTCCACTGTAGTAAATTTATCAGAGTTCAATATGCAAAAAATTTCAACATTATACAATTCTCTGAATTTTTTAGGGAATTTTTCCAACAGCGGTAAACTTTCTGTTTTCAAACAGCAACATGCATAATAGCAAAATAAGCATGGTAGAGGCTATCCTTGACATTTTTATTGAAAATAAAGATGCAAAACATTATTCTAAATAACAGCAAGAAAATACTAACAAAAGAAAATGACACTCCAAGCAAAACACATATCATGTGGTGAATAAAAATATAGCTCCAAGTAAGGTTACCGATGAACGAAGACGAAAGAGGGGATGCCTTCCGGGGCATCCCCAAGCTTAGACTCTTGGTTGTCCTTGAATATTATCTTGGGGTGCCTTGGGCATCCCCAAGCTTAGGCTCTTTCCACTCCTTATTCCGTAGTCCATCAAAACTTCACCCAAAACTTGAAAGCTTTAACCACACAAAACTCAACACAAAACTCGTAAGCTCCGTTAGTATAAGAAAATAAAACCACCACTTAGGTACTGTAATGAACTCATTCTAAATTCATATTGGTGTAATATCTACTATAATCCAACTTCTCTATGGTTCATACCCTCTGATACTACTCATAGATTCATCAAAATAAGCAAACACCACATAGAAATCAGAATCTGTCAAAAACAGAACAGTCTGTAGTAATCTGTATCAAACGTATACTTATGGAACTCAAAAAATCCTGAAATAAATTTCTGGACCTGAGTAATTTGTCTATTAATCATCTGCAAAAAGAATCAACCTAAAATCTTTCTCCAGTAAAAAATGGCAGCTAATATCGTGAACACAAAAGTTTCTGTTTTTTACAGCAAGATCATATAGACTTCACCCAAGTCTTCCCAAAGGTTCTACTTGGCACTTTATTGAAACAAAAGCTATAAAACATGATTACTACAGTAGCATAATCATGTGAAAACATAAAAACAGTAAGGATAAATATTGGGTTGTCTCCCAACAAGCGCTTTTCTTTAATGCCTTTTTAGCTAGGCATGATGGAGGCAATGATGCTCACATAAAAGATAATAATTGAAACATAAAGGGAGCATCATGAAGCATATGACTAGCACATTTAAGTCTAACCCACTTCCTATGCATAGGGATTTTGTGAGCAAACAACTTATGGGAATGATAATCAACTAGCATAGGAAGGTAAAACAAGCATAACTTCAAAATTTTAAGCACATAGAGAGGAAACTTGATATTATTGCAATTCCTACAAGCACATGTTCCTCCCTCGTAATAATTTTTAGTAGCATCATGAATGAATTCAACAATATAACCAGCACCTAAAGCATTCTTTTCATGATCTACAAGCATAGAAAATTTACTACTCTCCACATAAGCAAATTTCTTCTCATGCATGAATAGTAGTGGGAGCAAACTCAACAAAATAATTATCATGTGAGGCATAATCCAATTGAAAACTAAAATCACGATGACAAGTTTCATGGTTATCATTATTCCTAATAGCATACAACTCATCACAATAATCATCATAGATAGCAACTTTGTTCTCATAATCAATTGGAACCTCTTCCAAAATAGTGGAATCATCACTAAATAAAGTTGACACTCTTCCAAATCCACTTTCATATTCATCACAATAAGATTCAACATCCTCCAAAATAGTGGGATCACTACTTCCTCAAGTTGACACTCTTCCAAACCCACTTTCATCAATATAATCATCATAAATAGGAGGCATGCTTTCATCATAATAAATATTCTCATCAAAGCTTGGGGTCCAAAAAATATCATATTCATCAAACCTAGCTTCCCCAAGCTTGTGGCTTTGCATATCATTAGCATCATGGATATTCAAGGAATTCATACTAACAACATTGCAATCATGCTCATCATTCAAAGATTTAGTATCAAACATTCTATAGATTTCTTCTTCTAGCACTTGAGCACAATTTTCCTTTTCATCATACTCACGAAAGATATTAAAAAGATGAAGCGTATGAGACAAACTTAACTCCATTTTTTGTAGTTTTCTTTTATAAACTAAACTAGTGATAAAAAAGAAACAAAAAGATTCGATTGCAAGATCTGAAGATATACCTTCAAGCACTCACCTCCCCGGCAACGGCGCCAGAAAAGAGCTTGATGTCTACTACACAACCTTCTTCTTGTAGACGTTGTTGGACCTGCAACTGCACAGGTTTGTAGGACAGTAGCAAATTTCCCTCAAGTGGATGACCTAAGGTTTATCAATCCGTGGGAGGTGTAGGATGAAGATGGTCTCTCTCAAACAACCCTACAACCAAATAACAAAGAGTCTCTTGTGTCCCCAACACACCCAATGCAATGGTAATTTGTATAGGTGCACTACTTCGGCGGAGAGATAGTGATACAAGTGCAATATGGATATAGGTTTTTGTAATCTGGAATTACAAAAACAGCAAGGTAACTAATGATAAAAGTGAGCTTAAATGGTATTTCAATGGTAGGAAACAAGGCTTAATGTTCATACTTTCACTAGTGCAAGTTCTCTCAACAATAATAACATAGATAGATCATATAACAATCCCTCAACATGCAACAAAGAGTCACTCCAAAGCCACTAATAGCGGAGAACAAACGAAGAGATTATGGTAGGGTACGAAACCACCTCAAAGTTATCCTTTTTGATCTATCTATTCAAGAGCTCGTAGTAAAATAACATGAAGCTTGTTACACCCGGATAATTAGGCTATAGTAATCCCACATTACTGATGCCACGTCACCTCGATTATTGTTGCTAATCTCGCGTTAGTTCGAAACCGGTTCGAATTCAAATGCAAAATCAAGCAAACAATAAAATATTTTCAAATATTAAAACTAAAATGTTGGGGTGTTGCCAAATAATGCATAGGTAATTATTGTGGAGAAAACAATTTTTTAGAAAGTGCCTAAATATTTTAAAGTGAAATAAAACAGAAAAGAAAAATAAAGAAAAGAAAAGGAAAAGACCCCCCCCCCACTGGGCCAGGCGGCCCAGCTCACAGGCCAAACCGGCCCACCTGGCCCAGCTTGCCTACCGCCGGCCCAGCCCCCCTGCCTTGTCTCCCTTCCTGTTCCCCCGACCCGGGTGGGAACAGGGGCGCGTCGCCACCAGACCCCCTCGCCGGCGACGACGAGAGGATAAGGCCGCCACATCTTCTCCTCCTCGGTCCCTCCTCCCACTCGCCCCGCTCCCTCCCTCGGTTCCTGCGCCCTCCCCTCAGATCCACCGCGCTCCTCCCTCGTTCCCCACCACAACCGAGCGCTGCCATGGCCTCGCCGCCGTAGAACTCGCGGCCACCGCGACCTTCAAGCCTCTCCGACGTGTCTGCTCGCTCCATCTCACTCGACTACGCCTCCCCGACGAGACGCAGGATGCCGAGCGCCCATGAACGTTGCCCCGGCCTTGTCTTCTTCCTCGGATCCCCGGCGTCTCCGACGAGCGCCGTCGACTCTGCAGCTCCTAAACCCCCAAGGGCCTTTCGTGTGTGCCGCTCGGTGAGATCCACCCCCTCCTGCTCTCCGTTAGCTCCCTCGCACGCCCTAGCTAGCTGCCGCCGAAGTACCCGAGCGCCCCGCCGCGGATCTCGTTGTCGACGAGTCTCCGATGACCAAATGGTCATGGGCCCATGCCGGTTACACTCATCACGCCCCGTAGATCCTCCCCAACCTCTCCATTCTTCGCTAGCTCCCCCGAGCTCCACTCTCCTCGAGCTCCCAAACGCGTCGCGGCACGCGCTCGTCGCCGGCAGCCGTCTGGTGACCCTTCTGGTCCCGGGCTTGTGCCGTTGTGCTTGCATGCGCACGTAGGCCTCGCCCCGCCCTTCTGTTTGCCCAATAGCACGCCGCATCGCCCATCCCCCTCACGGCCGAACTCCGGCGTCCGCCTCTCCGTTGGCCGGCGATAGCTTTGGCGACCTCGGGACGAACCACCACCACCACTAGATGTTCCTCTTCGCGCTTGTTCGAACGAGCCCAGGCGCGCACGGATCCGTGCCCTGTGCGCAAATTCCGGTGAACTCCGGCGGGTCGGCGCCGCGCTTTTGGTTGCCGATGGCGAGAGCCTGCCCTGCTGACCTGGCACCTCGGGTCCCACCACCTGGGCCACCGATTGGTGGGCCCAGGTCCCCCTGTTGACCAGTTGACTGAGTCAACTGCTGACTGGGCCGCCCCTGTCTCACTGACCTATCGGCCCCACCTTAATAAACAAATAAAAATAAATAGATAATTTGCTAATTAATTAAATAAATTAATTAAACACTAACCTCTCACTGACTACTGGGCCCCACCTACTAATTAACCCATTTAGTTAGGTTAAACCCCCCTGTTAGTGTCCTGAAAATGACATGTGGGTCCCACTGGACCCACCTGTCTGGTTTGACTGGTCAACCGACCAGTTGACCTGCTGACATCACTCTGATGTCATGCCTGCGTCATCATTCACTGTTTTGGATAATGTTGGATTTAAATAAATAATTAAAATCAGAAAATGATTTAATTAGAAAATCATATCTTTTAATCCGTATCTCGGATGAAAAATACTTTCTACATTATAGTTGCTCAGAACGACGAGACGAATCCGGATACGCAGCCCGTTCGTCCGCCACACATCCCTAGCATAGCAAACACGCAACTTTCCCCCTCCGGTTCATCTGTCCGAAAACGTGAAATACCGGGAATACTTTCCCGGATGTTTCCCCCTTCGCCGGTATCACCTACTACCGCGATTGGACACACTTAGCATCAGGCTTTGTCATGTCATGCATCGCCATGCATTTGTTTGCATTGTATTTATTGTTTCTTCCCCCTCTTCTCTCCGGTAGACTACGAGACTGACGCTGCTGCTGGTACCCCGATCGACTACGGTGTTGACGACCCCTCCTTGCCCGAGCAACTAGGCAAGCCCCCCCTTGATCACCAGATATCGCCTATTCTCCTCTATACTGCTTACATTAGAGTAGCATAGCATGTTACTGCTTTCCGTTAATCCTATTCTGATGCATAGCCTGACATTGTTGCTACATCTGTTGATACCTTACCTGCAATCCTAAAAACTTAGTATAGGATGCTAGTTTATCATCTGTGGCCCTACATTCTTGTCGGTCTGCCTTGCTATACTATCGGGCTGTGATCACTCGGGAGGTGATCACGGGTATATACTATAATATATACATACTATACAGATGGTGACTAAGGTCCGGTTGGCTCGTTGAGTACCCGCAAGTGATTCCGATGTGGGGGCTGGAAGGACAGGTGGCTCCATCCCGGTAGAGGTGGGCCTAGGTTCCCGACGGCCCCCGACTGTTACTTTGAGGCGGAGCGACAGGGCAGGTTGAGACCACCTAGGCGAGAGGTGGGCCTGGCCCTGGTCGGCGTCCGCGGTTACTTCATAATAACACGCTTAACGAGATCTTGGTATTTGATATGAGTCTGGCCACTGGCCTATACGCACTAACCAACTACGCGGGAAAGATATGGGCACTCGACATCGTGGTATCAACCGAAGCCTACTTGACGTCAGCGACGGAGCGGTGCGTGCATGATTGGACTGGAACGCCTACTCTTGTATAAGGGAGGCTAGGTCTGCTTCCGGCCGCCCTCGCAACGTGCAGGTGTGCAATGGGCGATGGGCCCAGACCCATGCGTGCATAGGATTTAGACCGGCGTGTTGACCTCTCTGTTGTGCCTAGGTGGGGCTGCGACATGTTGATCTTCCGAGGCCGGGCATGACCCAGGAAAGTGTGTCCGGCCAAATGGGATCGAGCGTGTTGGGTTATATGGTGCACCCCTGCAGGGAAGTTTTATCTATTCGAATAGCCGTGTCCCTCGGTAAAAGGATGACCCGGAGTTGTACCTTGACCTTATGACAACTAGAACCGGATACTTAATAAAACACACCCAGACAATTTCCACAGACAACCCGGTGATCGCTTTTCCATAGGGCGACGATGGGAGGATCGCCGGGTAGGATTGTGCTATGCGATGCTACTTGGAGGACTTCAATCTACTCTGTTCTACATGCTGCAAGATGGAGGTGGCCAGAAACATAGTCTTCGACAGGATTAGCTATCCCCCTCTTATTCTGGCATTCTGCAGTTCAGTCCACCGATATGGCCCTTTACACATATACCCATGCATATGTAGTGTAGCTCCTTGCTTGCGAGTACTTTGGATGAGTACTCACGGTTGCTTCCACCCCTCTTTTCCCCCTTTTCTTTTTACCTGGTTTTCGCAACCAGATGCTGGAGCCCTGGAGCCATACGCCACCATCGACGACGATTCCTACTACTCTAGAGGTGCCTACTACTACGTGCAGGCCGCTGACGACGACTAGGAGTAGTTTAGGAGGAACCCAGGCAGGAGGCCTGCGCCTCTTTCGATCTGTATCCCAGTTTGTGCTAGCCATCTTTTGACAACTTGTTAACTTATGTCTATACTCAGATATTGTTGCTTCCGCTGACTCGTCTATGATCGAGCACTTGTATTCGAGCCCTCGAGGCCTCTGGCTTGTAATATGATGCTTGTATGGCTTATTTATGTTTTTATAGTTGTGTTGTGATATCTTCCTGTGAGTCCCTGATCTTGATCGTACATGTTTGCGTGCATGATTAGTGTATGATTAAATCGGGGGCGTCACAAGTTGGTATCAGAGCCGACTGCCTGTAGGAATCCCCCTTTCCAACTCCTTGGCCGAAGTCGAGTCTAGTCATTGATAAACTTTTACTAACATGGCTATGCGGCTTACGGGCCCACGTCGCCATTGGGTGGTATTAGGATCTTTTACTCCTCGTCTATACTCTGGGAGTCTGATCTCTCTTCTATTCGGGTTAAATGAATTTTGCTAACTCTAACATTAGGATCTCGTGATCCCTTCCACCCGAAGAGCCCCGTGTTACCAATGAGCGCCTGCTGTACCAGAAGATTCCGAAGATACTCTATGATGTTCTCTTGAGACTTGTGCCATTGCTTTTGCAATTCCCATCCATCGATAAACCTCTATGGGTAACTTCTCATTCATACCTTCATCCCCAGTTGCTCTTATTATTACAAGATACCCTGTAATACTCGTCGTTGTTCCAAGAATCCCTTGTGCCACTGCCTTGCGGTTCCTTGCCGCAAAAATATCCCTACAATTTTTATTACAGTTATCGAGGAACCGTTCATTACTAGTTATTCATAGGATTCACTAGATGCATTGAAATACTACCCAATCTTCCGGTACTCCTTTGCCAACTATTGCTCTGTAAATACTTGTCTTCTTGCAGTCTAGACAATTCCATCTGTCTAGCAATAACCATTAAAATCCTTGTGATTGACATTCTGATCCGGTTGATTCAACATGTGTGTGAATGCACACAATCATCAGTTATTCCCTGGAAATTTCCTTCCAGCTCGGACATCATTTTAAACGTGAGCTGATTCTCAAGCAATCCAATTGTCGTTGATTGTACCTTAAGTCTACTCAACTTATCCATCCTTAATCAGAGTTTTTGCCTTTGAGCCATTGATTTGGAAATTATGATTCTTTGCCTTTGAGCTTTGGTTTAGTCAGTTGTTTCTATAATCTAAGGCCCTTGCCTTGATTCTTCCTCTGATTGTGTGCCGATGCTCACATCAGCTCCGTTGTGGACCATCAGATCCTTTGTTGAATTTTATCCGACAACGTCCTTCATATTCAATAACCTTGTGAGCCTTTCCTCGGATACATAATGCCTTTGGTAAATTGTATCCTCTGCTTTCTCAACCATGCTTTACTTTCGAGCTTGAGTCAATTACTTCTGAAGTTTGTGGTATATGTTCCTAAGATGCCCCGACGGGTTGAATCTATGCCTTCCTTAATCTGTGTGAACCAGAAGAGTTTTCACGAGTCATACTATTCTGGTGTTTTGCCAGATATAATTTCAACACTAAAACTTCATCGAAAGCGAGAAGTAAACGAAAGGTTATACATTGGAGAAGTGGGAGTCGATCTTGAATTTTGTGTTCATGCCCATGGAAACAATGTTGAGCTTATCATGATAGCTTCTCGTAACAATAATTATTCACCTAGCATAATTTGATCTTGTATCTGTGATTTTGTCCTTTGCAATCGTGGTTCTGACCGTGATTGTTCTTCTTTGATCCCATTCTCGGACAAGTTAAAAGTACTTGCCATCTGCAGATCATTGCGTCTGCCCAACTTTTATTTTGTTCTACCTTCGAGTATTACCCCCGGTATATCGAAGATGTCTTGCCATTGCACCACATCTTACTAACTTTGTTGAAGTAATGTCTTTCCTTGTCGTACTCACTCCACGGGTTCTGGGTTGTCGTCAACCGAGAACACCGATTAGTGAGTCGAATCAACACTGTGATTCAATACTCCTAGTACTTTGTTGTTGAGACGTTTAATACTCCATCACGTCACTCCTAGCCTGATCGGTTACTTCATGATCGTGCTCATTTTAACTGTGCCCCAGTCTTTCTTCCCGGAGCACAACTTTCGATGATGAGCTAAGCTTACGTCGATTTTCCTCGTCATATCATTTCGCCTTGAACACCAAACTTGATTTTGAGTTTGTGTCGTACTCATGTTTCCAATAACCTTTCACTTCATCATTCCTTTGACTTGATGTCATCATCGGTCAAATTACATCTTCATGAAATCTCTCGACAATTGTGTCGTGATCATCATCGGTATTCTGAGCTCTTCCAGGGTATCAAGAATTCATGATGAGAAATACCATCCTTTCCCTCGATGATTTGTATTATCATCGACCACTTTATTGCATTTCGTTCAACACAAACTTGTCCGTGTTTTGTGTTATACCTTGAGTTCCTTGCTATCCAACATTTGTTCTTATTTACCTTGAAGTATTACCACCTTTTTATGTCAAGGATGTTATGAAAATTGCTCCACCTCTTAAGGATTCTTGGTATAGTGATACTTCTCACCGTCACCATTCTTTGTTGTGTTGTTTCTAACCGGGATACCAACAGGTGAACGGTGCTGTTTGGATTCCGCCCTTCTATCAACCCTATTGCTTTGGAGTTAATGGTCAACATTACATCCTTAGGCCATTGATTATCAAATCACCATTCTAACATTGAATGTACTACCTAAGCCCGTATTTCGGGTGCACCTTTCAACCATTGTTTAACTGAGTATGTTTCCCTCGAGCATACATCATTATGTCATTTGATCTGAAAAATGTTATCTCCTTCACATGATTGTGGGAATCCATCTTTTGGAAATCTCGAGGAATTGTCACTGAGTCCAGCAGCCACCCCCTCATCCTCTCCTTGGTTTAATGATGAACTCTTGTTTCAGAACTCACTTCCTTAGTTCATTTCCCGAGAATCTTACAATGTCATCTCATCAAATTGTGTCACACCTTTTCTTCTCAGGCATCCTGAGTCTAAGGTTTCCTGACACCAACCAGATCTGAATCTCAGTCAGATATGATGGTTGGAACATATTTCCAAGAGTTATGACAATTGTCTTTATATGACCTGGTAGGGTGGTGTCATGCCTAGCACATCTGGCCAGAGGCCCTATTGTTATAGTTTCCTTTTCGCAATGTTATCCATTCTTCCATGAGGAAATGATAAGACTTATTCTACAAGTTGTTCCTGATGAATCCTTCATGTATCCAAGGTCTGACATTTGCTTGAAGACTTTGTCAATGCCATCTCGAAGCATGTCTGTGGTACTCTGATTTTCAATAAGAACATTTGAAGCACAATGCTAAATGTTTCTTGCTCAATTATCCAAACACTGTTGTATGGGTAATGTCATGAAATTTCTCTCCCCTTACCTAAACTGTTTTCTACTTTATATCCTATCATGGATATCTTGCTCTGCTTGTCCTTGGGAAGGATATTCCCCTGAAGTATGTGTTTAAACACATTTTCCTTCCCATTGTTCTGTTTAATCTGATAACCATATTTTCCATTCCATTGGTTGGTTTAACGTTTCTTGTGATCTATATGATCTCAGCAATAATATTCTCCTGCATATGTAAACACCTCGGTGTACAATTCTGTCGACGAGGCCCTGTTACTATTGTTGATGATATTCTGGTAGCCACCGATAAATGAGAACTTTGCCTATTGGCCCGCCTCATTTCAACGAACGGGAAAAAAGTTCCCTTCGTCCCTCGCCCTTGGTACCAACGATGCTGCCAACATAATTGGCCGGTTATTCTCTGACATGCCTTGCTTACATGATCGTGCAAGACGTCACCCCTCTTCCTACTTTTAACCCACATGGTGGGCCCATAACACACAGTTCCACAAGATCGAAACCTGACTCTCCTGTACACCCCCGTTCCCAAGGTTGTTCCTCGCATGTGGCCTCGTATGTAATTCACGGGCCACCTTCCTAGTGCTCTATTCTGGTATCAGACGCAATACTTACTCTCGCTGCTCTGAACCCCTTTCTCACTCTGGTTCATACTTCGAGCAACTACCTATCCGCTTGGAACCTCTTATTGTACCTTAGTACCTTACTCTCGATGTATTTTATATGTTCAACTCGAGAGATAATCTTATGCTCACTTCATAGGTTAACCCCAGATTGTTTCCCTCAAAAGCATTCTGTCGTAGCTGAGGTGCCCCTTACCTATTCGTAAGTACATTGGAGTTCCTAAAGAAAAGGACGACTTCACCATGATGACCTGAAGTAGAGAAATGAAGACGTCAATGTAATGGATCAATCTCTTCGAGAAGAGCAACCAAGGTCGAGAAGACCCGTTAGAATTTCGTAACTAGACCTTCCCCCCCTCTCTACCTCTTAAATCTCGGGACGAGATTTCTTGTAGTGGAGGAGAATTGTGACGCCCGGATAATTAGGCTACAGTAATCCCACGTTACTGATGCCACATCACCTCGATTATTGTTGCTAATCTCGCGTTAGTTCGAAACCGGTTCGAATTCAAATGCAAAATCAAGCAAACAATAAAATATTTTCAAATATTAAAACTAAAATGTTGGAGTGTTGCCAAATAATGCATAGGTAATAATTGTGGAGAAAATAAATTTTTAGAAAGTGCCTAAATATTTTAAAGTGAAATAAAACAGAAAAGAAAAATAAAGAAAAGAAAAAGAAAAGAACCCCCCCACTGGGCCAGGCGGCCCAGCTCATAGGCCAAACCGGCCCACCTGGCCCAGCTTGCCTTCCGCCGGCCCAGCCCCCCTGCCTCGTATCCCTTCATGTTCCCCCGACCCGGGTCGAAACAAGGGCGCGCCGCCACCAGACCCCCTCGCCGGCGATGACGAGAGGATAAGGCCGCCACGCCTTCGCCTCCTCAGTCCCTCCTCCCACTCGCCCCACTCCCTCCCTCGGTTCCTGCGCCCTCTCCTCAGATCCACCGCGCTCCCCCTCGTTCCCCACCACAACCGAGCGCCGCCATGGCCTCGCCGCCGTAGAACTCGCGGCCACCGCGACCTCCAAGGCTCTCCGACAAGTCTGCTCACTCCATCTCCCTCGACTACACCTCCCCGACGAGCCGCAAGACGCCGGGCGCCCACGAACGCTGCCCCGGCCTTGTCTACTTCCTCGGATCCCCGGCGCGTCTCCGACGAGCGCCGTCGACTGTGCAGCTCCTAAACCCCCAAGGGCCTTTCGTGTGTGCCGCTCGGTGAGCTCCTCCCCCTCCTGCTCTCCGTTAGCTCCCTCGCACACCCTAGCTAGCTGCCGCCGAAGTACCCGAGCGCCCCGCCGCGGATCTCATGCCGACGAGTCTCCGGTGACCAAATGGTCACGGGCCCGTGCCGGTTACACTCATCACGCCCCGTAGATCCTCCCCAACCTCTCCATTCTTCGCTAGCTCGCCCCAGCTCCACTCTCCTCGAGCTCCCGAACGCGTCGCTGCACGCGCTTGTCGCTGGCAGCCGTCCGGTGACCCTTCTGGTCCTGGGCTTGTGCCATTGTGCTCGCATGCGCACGTAGGCCTCGCCCCGCCCTTCTGTTTGCCCAATAGCACGCCTCATCGCCCATCCCCCTCACGGCTGAACTCCGGCGTCCACCTCTCCATTCGCCGGCGATAGCTCCGGCAACCTCGGGACGAACCACCACCACCACTAGATGTGCCTCTTCGCGCTTGTTCGAACGAGCCCAGGCGCGCACGGATCCGTGCCCTATGCGCAAATTCCGGCAAACTCCGGCGGGTCGGCACCGTGCTTTTGGTTGCCGGCGGCGAGAGCCTACCCTGCTGACCTGGCACCTCGGGTCCCACCACCTGGGCGATCGACTGGTGGGCCTAGGTCCCCCTGTTGACCAGTTGACTGAGTCAACTGCTGACTGGGCCACCCCTGTCTCATTGACCTATGGGCCCCACCTTAATAAACAAATAAAAATAAATAGATAATTTTCTAATTAAATAAATAAATTAATTAAACACTAACCTCTCACTGACTACCGGGCCCCACCTGCTAATTAACCCATTTAGTTAGGTTAAACCCCCCTGTTAGTGTCCTGACAATGACATGTGGGTCCCACTGGACCCACCTGTCTGGTTTGACTGGTCAACCGACCAGTTGACCTGCGGACATCACTCTGATGTCATGCCTGCATCATCATTCACTGTTTTGGATAATGTTGGATTTAAATAAATAATTAAAATCAGAAAATGATTTAAATCTTTAGAAAATCATATCTTTAATCCGTATCTCGGATGAAAATACTTTCTACATGAAAGTTGCTCAGAACGACGAGATGAATCTGGATACGCAGCCTGTTTGTCCGCCACACATCCCTAGCATAGCAAACACGCAACTTTCCCCCTCCGGTTCATCTGTCCGAAAACGTGAAACACTGGGAATACTTTCTCGGATGTTTCCCCCCTTCGCCGGTATCACCTACTACCGCGGTTGGGCACACTTAGCATCACGCTTTGTCATGTCATGCATCGTCATGCATTTGTTTGCATTGTATTTATTGTTTCTTCTCCCTCTTCTCTCCGGTAGACTACGAGACTGACGCTGCTGCTGGTACCCTGATCGACTATGGTGTTGACGACCCCTCCTTGCCCGAGCAACCAGGCAAGCCCCCCCTTGATCACCAGATATCGCCTATTCTCCTCTATACTGCTTGCATTAGAGTAGTGTAGCATGTTACTACTTTCCGTTAATCCTATTCTGATGCATAGCCCGACATTGTTGCTACATCTGTTGATACCTTACCTGCAATCCTAAATACTTAGTATATGATGCTAGTTTATCATCTGTGGCCCTACATTCTTGTCCGTCTGCCTTGCTATACTATCGGGCTGTGATCACTCGGGAGGTGATCACGGGTATATACTATACATATATACATACTATATAGATGGTGACTAAGGTCGGGTTGGCTCGTTGAGTACCGGCAAGTGATTCCGATGTGGGGGCTGGAAGGACAGGTGGCTCCATCCCGGTAGAGGTGGGCCTGGGTTCCCGACAGCCCCCGACTGTTACTTTGAGGCGGAGCGACAGGGCAGGTTGAGACCACCTAGGCGAGAGGTGGGCCTGGCCCTGGTCGGCGTTCGCGGTTACTTCATAATAACACGCTTAACGAGATCTTGGTATTTGATCTGAGTCTGGCCACTGGCCTATACGCACTAACCAACTACGCGGGAAAGATACGGGCACTCGACGTCGTGGTATCAGCCGAAGCCTTCTTGACGTCGGCGACGGAGCGGCGCGTGCCGGATTGGACTGGAACGCCTACTCTTGTATAAGGGAGGCTAGGTCTGCTTCCGGCCGCCCTCGCAACATGCAGGTGTGCAATGGGCGATGGGCCCAGACCCCTGTGCTCTGTTGTGCCTAGGTGGGGCTGCGACGTGTTGATATTCCGAGGCCGGGCATGACCCAGGAAAGTGTGTCCGGCCAAATGGGATCGAGCGTGTTGGGTTATGTGGTGCACCCCTGCAGGGAAGTTTTATTTATTCGAATAGCCATGTCCCTCGGTAAAAGGACGACCCAGAGTTGTACCTTGACCTTATGACAACTAGAACCGGATACTTAACAAAACACACCCAGACAAGTTTCACAGACAACCCGGTGATCCCTTTTCCACAGGGCGACGAGGGGAGGATCGCCGGGTAGGATTATGCTATGCGATGCTACTTGGAGGACTTCAATCTACTCTCTTCTACATGCTGCAAGATGGAGGTGGCCAGAAGCATAGTCTTCGACAGGATTAGCTATCCCCCTCTTATTCTGGCATTTTGCAGTTCAGTCCACCGATATGGCCCTTTACACATATACCCATGCATATGTAGTGTAGCTCCTTGCTTGCGAGTACTTTGGATGAGTACTCACGGTTGCTTTCCCCCCTCTTTTCCCCGTTTTCTTTTTACCTGGTTTTCGCAACCAGATGCTGGAGCCCTGGAGCCAGATGCCACCATCGACGATGATTCCTACTACTCTGGAGGTGCCTACTACTACGTGCAGGCCGCTGACGACGACCAGGAGTAGTTTAGGAGGATCCCAGGCAGGAGGCATGCACTTCTTTCAATCTGTATCCCAGTTTTGTGCTAGCCATCTTATGGCAACTTGTTAACTTATGTCTGTACTCAGATATTGTTGCTTCCGCTGACTCGTCTATGATCGAGCACTTGTATTCGAGCCCTCGAGGCCTCTAGCTTGTAATATGATGCTTGTATGGCTTATTTATGTTTTTAGAGTTGTGTTGTGATATCTTCCCGTGAGTCCCTGATCTTGATCATACACGTTTGCATGCATGATTAGTGTACGATTAAATCGGGGTCGTCACAAAGCTATTCTTTCCGCTCAATCTATCATAGAGTTCATACTAGAATAACACCTTAAGACACAAATCAACCAAAACCCTAATGTCACCTAGATACTCCATTGTCACCTCAAGTATCCGTGGGCATGACTATACGATATGCATCACACAATCTCAGATTCATCCAACCAACACAAAGTACTTCAAAGAGTGCCCCAAAGTATCTACCGGAGAGTCAAGAAAACGTGTGCCAACCCCTATGCATAGGTTCATGGGCGGAACCCGCAAGTTGGTCACCAAAACATACATCAAGTGGCACGTGAAATCCCATTGTCACCACAGATAAGCACAGCAAGACATACATCAAGTGTTCTCAAATAGAGACTCAATCCGATAAGATAACTTCAAAGGGAAAACTCAATCCATTACAAGAGAGTAGAGGGGGACAAACATCATAAGATCCAACTATAATAGAAAGCTCGCGATATATCAAGATCGTGCCATAGAGAGAACACGAGAGAGAGAGAGAGATCAAACACATAGCTACTGGTACATACCCTCAACCCCGAGGGTGAACTACTTCCTCCTCGTCATGGATAGCGTCGGGATGATGAAGATGGCCACCGGTGAGGGATCCCCACTCCGGCAGGGTGCCGGAACGGGCTCCTGAGAGGTTTTTAGTGGCTATAGAGGCTTGCGGTGGCAGAACTCCCGATCTATCTTCTTCCTGGATGTTTTTAGGGTACGTGGGACTATATAGGCGAAAGAAGTTGGTCGGGAGGTGCTGGAGG